>NC_064643.1:21280530-21583560 GCF_023864345.2 Schistocerca serialis cubense
ATGCCGACTAAAGTACAAGAAGACTGACTCTGCTGACAGTCTATGTTTTGAACCATTCCTGTGACACTAGTTATAGATTCCGGTGCTTCACTCCAGGTTTACTGTATTCCTTTGACCTTTTTATTGACGATGAAACTCAGAAATTGCATCAGAATTAAATGCAAAAGGCACAATGCCGACTTAAGTACAAGAAGACTGAGTCTTTCAACTCTCTATGTTTTGAACCATTCCTGTGACACTAGTCATAGATTCCGATGCTTCACTTCAGGTTTACTGTATCCCTCTGACGTTCGTATTGGCGATGAAACACACAAATTGCATCGGAATTAAATACAAGAGGAACAATGCCGACTTAAGTACAAGAAGACTGACTCTTCTTACTAACTATGTTTGGAACCATTCCTGTGACACTAGTTATAGATTCCAATGCTTCACTTCAGGTTTACCGTATCCCTCTGACCTTCTTATTGACGATAAAACACAGAAATTACATCGGAATTAAATACAAATGGCACAATGCCGACTTAAGTACAAGAAGACTGACTCTTCTTACTGACTATGATTTGAACCATTCCTGTGACACTAGTTATTGATTCCGATGCTTCACTTCAGATTTACTGTATCCCTCTGACGTTCTTATTGACGACGAAACACAGAAATTGCGTCGGTATTAAATACGAAAGGCACAATGCCGATTTAAGTAAAAGAAGACTGACTCATCTCACTGTCTATGTTTGGAACCATTCCGGTGACACTAGTTACAGATTCCGATGCTTCACTCCAGGTTTACTGTATACCTTGGACCATCTTATTGACTATGAAACACAGAAATTGCATCGTAATTAAATACAAAAGCAAAATGCCGACTTAAGTACTAGAAGACGGACTCTACTTACTGACTATGTTTGAACCATTCCTGTGACACTAGTTATAGATTCCGATGCTTCACCCAAGGTTTACAGTATCCCTTGGATTTTCATACTGACGATGAAACACAGAAATTGCATCGTAATTAAATAGAAAATGCACATTGCCGACTTAAGTACAAGAAGACTGACTCTTCAGACTGACAATATTTTGAACAATTCCTGTGACACCAGTTATAGATTCCGATGCTTCACTTCAGGTTTACTGTATCCCTCTGACCTTCTTATTGACGATAAGACACAGAAATTACATCGGAATTAAATACAAAAGGCATAATGCCGACTTAAGGACAAGAAGACTGACTCTTCTTACTGTCTATGTTTTGAACCATTCCTGTGACACTAGTTATAGATTCCGATGCTTCACTTCAGATTTACTGTATCCCTCTGAATTTCTTATTGACAATGAACACAGAAATTGCGTCGGAATTAAATACAAAAGGCACAATGCCGAATTAAGTACAAGAAGACTGACTCATCTCACTGTCCATGTTTTGAACCATTCCTGTGACACTAGTTATAGATTCCGATGCTTCACTCCAGGTTTACTGTATACCTTGGACCTTCTTATTGACGATGAAACACAGAAATTGCATCGGAATTAAATACAAAAGCACAATGCCGACGTAAGTACAAGAAGACGTACTCTTCTTACTGTCCATGTTTTGAACCATTCCTGTGACACTATTTATAGATTCCGATGCTTCACTCCTGGTTTACTGTATCCTTTGGACCCTCTTGCTGACGATGAAACACAGAAATTGCATCGTAATTAAATTGAAAAGGCACAATGCCGACATAAGTACAAGAAGACTGACTCCTCAGACTGACTATGCTTTGAACAATTCCTGTGACACTAGTTATAGATTCTGATGTTTCACTCCAGGTTTACTGTATACCGTGGACCTTCTCATTGACGATGAAACACAGAAATTGCATCGGAATTAAATACAAAAGCACAATGCCGACGTAAGTACAAGAAGACGGACTCTTCTTACTGTCTATGCTTTGAACCATTCTTGTGACACTAGTTATAGACTCCGATGCTTCACTCCTGGTTTACTGTATCATTTGGACCTTCTTGCCGACGATGAAACACAGAAAATGCATCGTAATTAAATAGAAAAGGCTCAATGCTGACTTAAGTACAAGAAGACCGACTCTTCAGACTGACTATGCTTTGAACAATTCCTGTGACACTAGTTATAGATTACGATGCTTCACTTCAGGTTTACTGTATCCCTCTGACCTTCTTATTGACGATAGAACACAGAATTTGCATCGGAATTAAATACCAAAGGCACAATGCCCACTTAAGTACATGTAGACTGACTTTTCCTATTGTCTATGCTTTGAACGTTTCCTGTGACACTAGTTATAGATTCCGATGGTTCATTTCAGGTTTACTGTATCCCTTCGACCTTCTTATTGACAATGAAGCACAGAAATTGCGTCGGAATTAAATACAAAAGGCACAATGCCGACTTAAGTACAGGACGACTGACTCTTCCAACTGTCTACGTTTTGAACCGTCCCTATGACACTAGTTATAGATTCCGATGCTTCACTCCAGGTTTACTGTATCCCTTGGACCTTCTTATTGACGATGAAACACAGAAATTGCATCGGAATTAAATACAAAAGGCACAATACCGACTAAAGTACAAGAAGAATGTCTCTTCTTACTGACTATGTTTTGAACCATTCCTGTGACACTAGTTATAAATTCCGATGCTTCACTCAAGGTTTACTGTATCCCTTAGACCTTCGTATTAACGATGAAACACAGAAATTGCATCAGAATTAAATAGAAAATGCACAATGATGACTTAAGTACAAGATGATTGACTCTTCTTACTGACTATGCTTTGAACCATTACTGTGACACTAGTTATAGATTCCGATGCTTCAATTCAGGTTTCCTTTATCCCTCTGACCTTCTTATTGACGATGAAACACAGAAATTGCATCACAATTAAATACAAAGGGCACAATGCCGAATTAAGTAACAGAAGACTGACTCTTCTCACTGACTATGTTTTGAACCATTCCTGTGACACTAGTTATAGACTCCGATGCTTCACTCCTGGTTTACTGTATCCCTTGGACCTTCTTATTGACGATGAAACACAGAAATTGCATCGAAATTAAATACAAAAGACATAATACCGACTTAAGTACAAGAAGACTGTCTCTTCTTACTGACTGTGTTTTGAACCATCCATGTGTCACTAGTTACAGATTCCGATGCTTCACTCCAGGTTTACTGTATCCCTTGGACCTACTTATTGACGATAAAACACAGAAATTGCATCGGAATTAAATACAAAAGACACAATGCCGACTTAAGTAAAAGAAGTCTGACTCTTCTTACTGTCTGTGTTTTGAACCATTCCTGTGACACTAGTTATGGATTCCGATGCTTCACTCCAGATTTACTGTATCCCTGAGACCTTCTTATTGACGATGAAACACAGAAATTGCATCAGAATTAAATACAAAAGGCACAAGGCCGAATTAAATACAAGAAGACTGACTCTTCTTACTGTCTATGTTTTGAACCATTCCTGTGACACTAGTTATAGACTCCGGTGCTTCACTCCTGGTTTACTGTATCCCTTGGACCATCTTATTGACGATGAAACACAGAAATTGCATCGGCATTGAATACAAAAGGCACAATGCCGACTTAAGTAAAAGATGTCTGACTCTTCTTACTGTCTATGATTTGAACCATTCCTGTGACACTAGTTATGGATTCCGATGCTTCACTCCAGGTTTACTGTATCCCTTGGACCTACTTATTGACGATGAAACACAGAAATTGCATCGGAAGTAAATAGAAAAGGCACAATAGCGACTTAAGTACAAGAAGACTGACACTTCTCACTGACTATGTTTGCACCATTCCTGTGACACTAGTCATAGATTCCGATGCTTCACTTCAGGATTACTGTATCCCTCTGACCTTGTTATTGACGATGAAACACAGAAATTGCATAGGAATAAATACAAATGGCACAATGCCGACTAAAGTACACGAAGACTGACTCTTCTTACTGTCTATGTTTTGAACCATCCCTGTGACACTAGTTATAGATTCCGATGCTTCACTCCAGGTTTACTGTATCCCTTGGCCCTTCTTATTGACGATGGAACACAGAAATTGCATCGGAATTAAATACAATTGGCACAACGCCGACTTAAGTACAAGAAGACTGACTCTTCTTACTGACTATTTTTTGAACCCTTCCTGTGACACTAGTCATAGATACCGATGATTAACTTCAGGATTACTGTATCCCACTGACCTTCTTATTGTCGATGAAACACAGAAATTGCATCGGAATTAAATACAAAAGGCACGATGCCGACTTAGGTACAAGAAGACTGACTCTTCTTACTGCCTATGTTTAAAACCATCCCTGTGACACTAGTTATAGATTCCGATGCTTCACTCCAGGTTTACTGTATCCCTTGGACCTTCGTATTGTCGATGAAACACAGAGATTGTATCGGAATTAAATACAAAAGGCACAATGCCGACTTAAGTACAAGAAGACTGACTCTTCTTATTGACTATGCTTTGAACCATTCCTGTGACACTAGTTATAGATTACGATGCTTTACTCCTGGTTTACTGTATCCATTGGACCTCCTTATTGACGATGACACAGAAATTGCATCGAAATTGAACACAAAAGGCACAATGCCGACTTAAGTAAAAGAAGTCTGACCCTTCTTACTGTCTATGTTTTGAACCATCCCTGTGACACTAGTTATAGATTCCAATGCTTCACTCCAGGTTTACTGTATCCCTTGGCCCTTCTTATTGGCGATGAAACAAAGAAATTGCATCGGAATTGAATACAATAGGCACAATGCCGACATAAGTACAAGAAGACTGACTCTTCGTACTGACTATGTTATGAACCATTCCAGTGACACTAGTCATAGATACCGATGCTTAACTTCAGGATTACTGTATCCCACTGACCTTCTTATTGACGATGAAACACAGAAATTGCATCGGAATTAAATACAAAAGGCACGATGCCGACTTAGGTACAAGAACACTGACTCTTCTTACTGTCTATGTTTGGAACCATCCCTGTGACACTAGTTATAGATTCCGATGCTTCACTCCAGGTTTACTGTATCCCTTGGACCTTCTTATTGACAATGAAACACAGAAATTGTATCGGAATTAAATACAAACTTCACAATGCCGACTTAAGTACACGAAGACTGACTCTTCTTAATGACTATGTTTTGAACCATTCCTGTGACACTAGTTTAAATTCCGATGCTTCACTTCAGGTTTACTGTATCCCTCAGACCTTCTTATTGACGATGAAACACAGAAATTGCATCGGATTTAAATACAAAAGGCACAAAGCAGACTTAAGTACAAGAAGACTGACTCTTCTTACTGTCTATCTTTTGAACCACTCCTGCGACACTAGTTATAGATTCCGATGCTTCAAGAAGACTGACTCTTCTTACTGACTATGTTTTGAACCATTCCTGTGACACTAGTTATTGATTCCGATGCTTCACTTCAGATTTACTGTATCCCTCTGACGTTCGTATTGGCGATGAAACACACAAATTGCATCGGAATTAAATACAAGAGGAACAATGCCGACTTAAGTACAAGAAGACTGACTCTTCTTACTGACTATGTTTGGAACCATTCCTGTGACACTAGTTATAGATTCCAATGCTTCACTTCAGGTTTACCGTATCTCTCTGACCTTCTTATTGACGATAAAACACAGAAATTACATCGGAATTAAATACAAATGGCACAATGCCGACTTAAGTACAAGAAGACTGACTCTTCTTACTGACTATGTTTTGAACCATTCCTGTGACACTAGTAATTGATTCCGATGCTTCACTTCAGATTTACTGTATCCTTCTGACGTTCTTATTGACGACGAAACACAGAAATTGCGTCGGTATTAAATACGAAAGGCACAATGCCGATTTAAGTACAAGAAGACTGACTCATCTCACTGTCTATGTTTGGAACCATTCCGGTGACACTAGTTACAGATTCCGATGCTTCACTCCAGGTTTACTGTATACCTTGGACCATCTTATTGACGATGAAACACAGAAATTGCATCGGAATTAAATACAAAAGCACAATGCCGACTTAAGTACTAGAAGACGGACTCTACTTACTGACTATGTTTGAACCATTCCTGTGACACTAGTTACAGATTCCGATGCTTCACCCAAGGTTTACAGTATCCCTTGGATCTTCATACTGACGATGAAACACAGAAATTGCATCGTAATTAAATAGAAAAGGCACATTGCCGACTTAAGTACAAGAAGACTGACTCTTCAGACTGACAATATTTTGAACAATTCCTGTGACACCAGTTATAGATTCCGATGCTTCACTTCAGGTTTACTGTATCCCTCTGACCTTCTTATTGACGATAAGACACAGAAATTACATCGGAATTAAATACAAAAGGCATAATGCCGACTTACGGACAAGAAGACTGACTCTTCTTACTGTCTATGTTTTGAACCATTCCTGTGACACTAGTTATAGATTCCGATGCTTCACTTCAGATTTACTGTATCCCTCTGAATTTCTTATTGACAATGAAACACAGAAATTGCGTCGGAATTAAATACAAAAGGCACAATGCCGAATTAAGTACAAGAAGACTGACTCATCTCACTGTCCATGTTTTGAACCATTCCTGTGACACTAGTTATAGATTCCGATGCTTCACTCCAGGTTTACTGTATACCTTGGACCTTCTTATTGACGATGAAACACAGAAATTGCATCGGAATTAAATACAAAAGCACAATGCCGACGTAAGTACAAGAAGACGTACTCTTCTTACTGTCTATGTTTTGAACCATACGTGTGACACTAGTTATAGATTCCGATGCTTCACTCCTGGTTTACTGTATCCTTTGGACCCTCTTGCTGACGATGAAACACAGAAATTGCATCGTAATTAAATTGAAAAGGCACAATGCCGACATAAGTACAAGAAGACTGACTCTTCAGACTGACTATGCTTTGAACAATTCCTGTGACACTAGATATAGATTCCGATGTTTCACTCCAGGTTTACTGTATACCTTGGACCTTCTCATTGACGATGAAACACAGAAATTGCATCGGAATTAAATACAAAAGCACAATGCCGACGTAAGTACAAGAAGACGGACTCTTCTTACTGTCTATGCTTTGAACCATTCTTGTGACACTAGTTATAGACTCCGATGCTTCACTCCTGGTTTACTGTATCATTTGGACCTTCTTGCCGACGATGAATCACAGAAAATGCATCGTAATTAAATAGAAAAGGCTCAATGCCGACTTAAGTGCAAGAAGACCGACTCTTCAGACTGACTATGCTTTGAACAATTCCTGTGACACTAGTTATAGATTACGATGCTTCACTTCAGGTTTACTGTATCCCTCTGACCTTCTTATTGACGATAGAACACAGAATTTGCATCGGAATTAAATACCAAAAGCACAATGCCCACTTAAGTACATGTAGACTGACTTTTCCTATTGTCTATGCTTTGAAAGATTCCTGTGACACTAGTTATAGATTCCGATGGTTCATTTCAGGTTTACTGTATCCCTTCGACCTTCTTATTGACAATGAAGCACAGAAATTGCATCGGAATTAAATACAAAAGGCACAATGCCGACTTAAGTACAGGACGACTGACTCTTCCAACTGTCTATGTTTTGAACCGTCCCTATGACACTAGTTGTAGATTCCGATGCTTCACTCCAGGTTTACTGTATCCCTTGGACCTTCTTATTGACGATGAAACACAGAAATTGCATCGGAATTAAATACAATAGGCACAATACCGACTTAAGTACAAGAAGAATGTCTCTTCTTACTGACTATGTTTTGAACCATTCCTGTGACACTAGTTATAAATTCCGATGCTTCACTCCAGGTTTACTGTATCCCTTAGACCTTCTTATTGACGATGAAACACAGAAAATGCATCTTAATTAAATACAAAATGCACAATGCCGACTTATGTAAAAGAAGTCTGACTCTTCTTACTGTCTGTGCTTTGAACCATTCCTGTGACACTAGTGATGGATTCCGATGGTTCACTCCAGGTTTACTGTATCCCTTAGACCTTCGTATTAACGATGAAACACAGAAATTGCATCAGAATTAAATAGAGAATGCACAATGATGACTTAAGTACAAGATGATTGACTCTTCTTACTGACTATGCTTTGAACCATTACTGTGACACTAGTTATAGATTCCGATGCTTCAATTCAGGTTTCCTTTATCCTTCTGACCTTCTTATTGACGATGAAACACAGAAACTGCATCACAATTAAATACAAAGGGCACAATGCCGAATTAAGTAACAGAAGACTGACTCTTCTCACTGACTATGTTTTGAACCATTCCTGTGACACTAGTTATAGACTCCGATGCTTCACTCCTGGTTTACTGTATCCCTTGGTCCTTCTTATTGACGATGAAACACAGAAATTGCATCGAAATTAAATACAAAAGACATAATACCGACTTAAGTACAAGAAAACTGTCTCTTCTTACTGACTGTGTTTTGAACCATCCATGTGTCGCTAGTTACAGATTCCGATGCTTCACTCCAGGTTTACTGTATCCCTTGGACCTACTTATTGACGATGAAACGCAGAAATTGCATCGGAATTAAATACAAAAGACACAATGCCGACTTAAGTAAAAGAAGTTTGACTCTTCTTACTGTCTGTGTTTTGAACCATTCCTGTGACACTAGTTATGGATTCCGATGCTTCACTCCAGATTTACTGTATCCCTGAGACCTTCTTATTGACGATGAAACACAGAAATTGCATCAGAAATAAATACAAAAGGCACAAGGCCGAATTAAATACAAGAAGACTGACTCTTCTTACTGTCTATGTTTTGAACCATTCCTGTGACACTAGTTATAGACTCCGGTGCTTCACTCCTGGTTTACTGTATCCCTTGGACCATCTTATTGACGATGAAACACAGAAATTGCATCGGCATTGAATACAAAAGGCACAATGCCGACTTAAGTAAAAGATGTCTGACTCTTCTTACTGTCTATGATTTGAACCATTCCTGTGACACTAGTTATGGATTCCGATGCTTCACTCCAGGTTTACTGTATCCCTTGGACCTACTTATTGACGATGAAACACAGAAATTTCATCGGAATTAAATAGAAAAGGCACAATAGCGACTTAAGTACAAGAAGACTGACACTTCTCACTGACTATGTTTGCACCATTCCTGTGACACTAGTCATAGATTCCGATGCTTCACTTCAGGATTACTGTATCCCTCTGACCTTGTTATTGACGATGAAACACAGAAATTGCATCGGAATAAATTCAAATGGCACAATGCCGACTAAAGTACACGAAGACTGACTCTTCTTACTGTCTATGTTTTGAACCATCCCTGTGACACTAGTTATAGATTCCGATGCTTCACTCCAGGTTTACTGTATCCCTTGGCCCTTCTTATTGACGATGAAACACAGAAATTGCATCGGAATTAAATACAATTGGCACAACGCCGACTTAAGTACAAGAAGACTGACTCTTCTTACTGACTATGTTTTGAAGCCTTCCTGTGACACTAGTCATAGATACCGATGATTAACTTCAGGATTACTGTATCCCACTGACCTTCTTATTGACGATGAAACACAGAAATTGCATCGGAATTAAATACAAAAGGCACGATGCCGACTTAGGTACAAGAAGACTGACTCTTCTTACTGTCTATGTTTAAAACCATCCCTGTGACACTAGTTATAGATTCCGATGCTTCACTCCAGGTTTACTGTATCCCATGGACCTTCGTATTGTCGATGAAACACAGAGATTGTATCGGAATTAAATACAAAAGGCACAATGCCGACTTAAGTACAAGAAGACTGACTCTTCTTATTGACTATGTTTTGAACCATTCCTGTGACACTAGTTATAGATTACGATGCTTCACTCCTGGTTTACTGTATCCATTGGACCTCCTTATTGACGAAGACACAGAAATTGCATCGGAATTGAACACAAAAGGCACAATGCCGACTTAAGTAAAAGAAGTCTGACCCTTCTTACTGTCTATGTTTTGAACCATCCCTGTGACACTAGTTATAGATTCCAATGCTTCACTCCAGGTTTACTGTATCCCTTGGCCCTTCTTATTGGCGATGAAACAAAGAAATTGCATCGGAATTGAATACAGTAGGCACGATGCCGACATAAGTACAAGAAGACTGACTCTTCGTACTGACTATGTTATGAACCATTCCTGTGACACTAGTCATAGATACCGATGCTTAACTTCAGGATTACTGTAGCCCACTGACCTTCTTATTGACGATGAAACACAGAAATTGCATCGGAATTAAATACAAAAGGCACGATGCCGAATTAGGTACAAGAAGACTGACTCTTCTTACTGTCTATGTTTGGAACCATCCCTGTGACACTAGTTATAGATTCCGATGCTTCACTCCAGGTTTACTGTATCCCTTGGACCTTCTTATTGACGATGAAACACAGAAATTGTATCGGAATTAAATACAAACTTCACAATGCCGACTTAAGTACACGAAGACTGACTCTTCTTAATGACTATGTTTTGAACCATTCCTGTGACACTAGTTTAAATTCCGATGCTTCACTTCAGGTTTACTGTATCCCTCAGACCTTCTTATTGACGATGAAACACAGAAATTGCATCGGATTTAAATACAAAAGGCACAAAGCAGACTTAAGTACAAGAAGACTGACTCTTCTTACTGTCTATCTTTTGAACCATTCCTGTCACACTAGTTATAGATTCCGATGCTACAATTCAGGTTTCCTGTATCCCTCTGACCTTCTTATTGACGATGAATCACAGAAATTGCATCAGAATTAACTACAAAAGGCACAATGCCGAATTAAGTACAAGAAGACTGACTCTTCTTACTGTCTATGTTTTAAACGATTCCTGTGACAATAGTTATAGACTCCGGTGCTTCACTCCTGGTTTACTGTAACCCTTGGACCTTCTTATTGACGATGAAGCACAGCAATTGCATCGGAATTGAAGACAAAAGGCACAATGCCGACTTAAGGAAAGGAAGTCTGACCCTTCTTACTGCCTATGTTTTGAACCATTCCTGTGACACTAGTTATAGATTCCGATGCTTCACTCCAGGTTTACTGTATCCCTTTGACCTTCTTATTGTCGATGAAACACATAAATTGCATCGGAATTAAATACAAAAGGCACAATACCGACTTAAGTACAAGAAGACTGACTCTTCTTATTGACTATGATTTGAACCATTCCTGTGACACTAGTTTAAATTCCGATGCTTCACTTCAGGTTTACTGTATCCCTACGACCTTCGTATTGACGATGAAACACAGAAATTGCATCGGAATTAAATACAAAAGGCACAATGCCGACATAAGTACAAGAAGACCGACTCTTCCTACTGTCTATGTTTTGAACCATTCCTGTGACACTAGTTTTTTATTCCGATGCTTCACGTGAGGTTTACTGTATCCCTCAGACCTTCTTATGGATGATGAAACACAGAAATTGCATAGGAATGAAATTCAAAAGGCACAATGCCGACTTAAGTACAAGAAGACTGAGTCTTCCAACTCTCTATGTTTTGAATTATTCCTGTGACACTAGTTATAGATTCCGATGCTTCACTTCAGGTTTACTGTATCCATCTGACCTTCTTATTGACGATGAAACACACAAATTGCATCGGAATTAAATACAAGAGGAACAATGCCGACTTAAGTACAAGTAGACTGACTCTTCTTATTGACTATGCTTTGAACCATTCCTGTGACACTAGTTATAGATTCCGATGCTTCACTCCAGGTTTACTGTTTCCCTCTGACCTTCTTGTTGACGATGAAACACAGAAATTGCATCGGAATTAAATACAAAAGGCACAATGCCGACTTAAGTACATGTAGACTGACTTTTCCTACTGTCTACATTTTGAACCATTCCTGTGACACTAGTTATTAATTCCGATGGTTCATTTCAGGTTTACTGTATCCCTTGGACCTTCTTATTGACGATGAAGCGCAGAAATTGCATCGGAATTAAATACAAAGGGCACAATGACGACTTAAGTACAAGAAGAGTGACTCTTCCAACTGTCTATGATTTGAACCATTCGTGTGACACTAGTTATAGATACCGATACTTCACTTCAGGTATACTGTATCTCTCTGACCATCTTATTGACGATAAAACACAGAAATTGCATCGGAATTAAATACAAAAGGCACAATGCCTACTGAAGTACAAGAAGACTGACTCTTCTTACTGACTATGTTTTGAACCATTCCTGTGACACTAGTTATAGATTCCAATGCTTCACTTCAAGTTTACTGTATCCCTCTGACCTTCTTATTGACGATAAAACACAGAAATTACATCGGAATTCAATACAAAATGCACAATGCCGACTTAAGTACAAGAAGACTGAGTCTTCCAACTCTCTATGCTTTGAACCATTCCTGTTACACTAGTTATAGATTCCGATGCTTCACCTCAGGTTTACTGTATCCCTCTGGCCTTCATATTGACGATGAAACACACAAATTGCATCGGAATTAAATACAAGAGGAACAATGCCGACTTAAGTACAAGAAGACTGAGTCTTCTTACTGACTATGTTTTGAACCATTCTGTGACACTGGTTATAGATTCCGATGCTTCACTCCAGGTTTACTGTATACCTTGGACCTTCTTATTGACGATAAAACACAGAAATTGCATCGGAATTAAATTGAAAAGCACAATGCCGACTTAAGTACAAGAAGACTGACTCATCTTACTGTCTATGTTTTGAACCATTCCTGTGACACTAGTTATAGATTCCGATGCTTCACTTCGAGCTTACTGTATCCCTCAGACCTTATTATTGACGATGAAACACAAAAATTGCATCGGAATTAAATACAAAAGGCACAATGCAGACTTAAGTACAAGAAGACTAACTCATCTTACTGTCTATCTTTTGAACCATTCCTGTGACACTTGTTATAGATTCCGATGCTTCACTCCAGGTTTACTGTATCCCTTGGATCTTCTTATTGTCGATGAAACACAGAAATTGCATCAGAATTGAATACAAAAGGCACATTCCGACTAAAGTAGAAGAAGACTGACTCTTTTGACAGTCTATGTTTTGAACCATTCCTGTGACACTAGTTTTTTATTCCGATGGTTCACTTGAGGTTTACTGTATCCGTCGGACCTTCTTATGGACGATGAAACACAGAAAATGCATCGGAATTAAATACAAATGCACAATGCCGACTAAAGTACATGTAGACTGACTTTTCCTACTGTCTATGTTTTTAACCATCCCTGTGACACTAGTTATAGATTCCGATGCTTCACTTCAGGTTTACTGTATCCCTCTGACCTTCTTATTGACGATGAAACACACAAATTGCATCGGAATCAAATACAAGAGGCACAATGCCGACTTAAGTACAAGTAGACTGAGTCTTCTTAGTGACTATGTTTTGAACCATTACTGTGACACTAGTTATAGATTACGAATCTTCACTTCAGGGTTACTGAATCCCTCTGACCTTCTTATTGACGATGAAACACAGAAATTGCATCGGAATTAAATACAAATGCACAATGCCGACTAAAGTACATGTAGACTGACTTTTCCTACTGTCTATGTTTTTGACCATCCCTGTGACACTAGTTATAGATTCCGATGCTTCACTCCAGATTTACTGTATCCCTTGGCCCCTCTTATTGACGATGAAACACAGAAATTGCATCGGAATTAAATACAATAGGCACAATGCCGACTTAAGTACAAGAAGACTGACTCTTCCTACTGACTATGTTTTGAACCATTCCTGTGGCACTAGTCATAGATACCGATGATTAACTTCAAGATTACTGTATCCCACTGACCTTCTTATTGACGATGAAACACAGAAATTGCATAGGAATTAAATACAAAAGGCACGATGCCGACTTAGGTACAAGAAGACTGACTCTTCTTACTGTCTTTGTTTAAAACCATCCCTGTGAAACTAGTTATAGATTCCGATGCTTCACTCCAGGTTTACTGTATCCCTTGGACCTTCTAAATGTCGATGAAACACAGAGAATGTATCGGAATTAAATACAAAAGGCACAATGCCGACTTAAGTACAAGAAGACTGACTCTACTTATTGACTATGTTTTGAACCATTCCTGTGACACTAGTTACAAATTCCGAAGCTTCACTTCAGGCTTACTGTATCCCTTGGATCTTCTTATTGACGATGAAACACAAAAATTGCATCGGAATTAAATACAAAAGGCACAATGCAGACTTAAGTACAAGAAGACTGACTCATCTTACTGTCTATCTTTTAAACCATTCCTGTGACACTAGTTATAGATTCCGATGCTTCACTCCAGGTTTACTGTATCCCTTGGACCTTCTTATTGACGATGAAACACAGAAATTGCATCAGAATTGAATACAAAAGGCACAATGCCGACTAAAGTACAAGAAGACTGACTCTTTTGACAGTCTATGTTTTGAACCATTCCTGTGACACTAGTTTTTTATTCCGATGCTTCACTTGAGGTTTACTGTATCCGTCGGACCTTCTTATGGTCGATGAAACACAGAAATTGCATCGGAATGAAATTCAAAAGGCAAAGTGCCGACTTAAGTACAAGAAGACTGAGTCTTCCAACTCTCTATGTTTTGAACCATTCCTGTGACACTAGTTATAGATTCCGATGCTTCACTTAAGGTTTACTGTATCCCTCTGACCTTCTTATTAACGATGAAACACACAAATTGCATCGGAATTATATACAAGAGGCACGATGCCGACTTAAGTACAAGAAGACTGAGTCTTCTTACTGACTATGTTTTGAACCATTACTGTGACACTAGTTATAAATTCCGATGCTTCACTTCAGGGTTACTGTACACTTCTGACCTTGTAATTGACGATGAAACACAGAAATTGCATCGGAATTAAATACAAATGCACAATGCCGACTAAAGTACATGTAGGCTGACATTTCCTACTGTCTATGTTTTGAACCATCCCTGTGACACTAGTTATAGATTCCGATGCTTCACTCCAGGTTTACTGTATCCCTTGGCCCTTCTTATTGACGATGAAACACAGAAATTGCATCGGAATGAAATACAATAGGCACAATGCCGACTTAAGTACAAGAAGACTGACTCTCCTTACTGACTAATGTTTGAACCATTCCTGTGACACTAGTCATAGATACCGATGATTAACTTCAGGATTACTGTATGTCACTGACCTTCTTATTGACGATGAAACACAGAAATTGCATCGGAATTAAATACAAAAGGCACGATGCCGACTTAGGTACAAGAACACTGACTCTTCTTACTGTCTATGTTTAAAACCATCCCTGTGAAACTAGTTATAGATTCCGATGCTTCACTCCAGGTTTACTGTATCCCTTGGACCTTCGTATTTTCGATGAAACACAAAGATTGTACCGGAATTAAATACAAAAGGCACAATGCCGACTTAAGTACAAGAAGACTGACTCTTCTTATTGACTATGTTTTGAACCATTCCTGTGACACTAGTTATAAATTCCGATGCTTCACTTCAGGCTTACTGTATCCCTCGGACCTTCTTATTGACGATGAATCACAAAAATTTCATCGGAATTAAATACAAAAGGCACAATGCAGACTTAAGTACAAGAAGACTGACTCATCTTACTGTCTGTCATTTGAAACATTCCTGTGACACTAGTTATAGATTCCGATGCTTCACTCCAGGTTTACTGTATCCCTTGCACCTTCTTATTGACGATGAAACACAGAAATTGCATCGGAATTATATACAAAAAGCACAATGCCGACTAAAGTACAGGAATACTGACTCATCTTACTGTCTATGCTTTGAACCGTCCCTGTGACACTAGTTATAGATTCCGATGCTTCACTCCAGGTTTACTGTATCCCTTGGCCCTTCTTATTAACGATGAAACACAGAAATTGCATCGGAAGTAAATACAATAGGCACAATGCCGACATAAGTACAAGAAGACTGACTCTTCTTACTGACTATGTTTTGAACCATTCCTGTGACACTAGTTACATATACCGATGATTAACTTCAGGATTACTGTATCCCACTGACCTTCTTATTGACGATGAAACACAGAAATTGCATCGGAATTAAATACAAAAGGCACGATGCCGACTTAGGTACAAGAAGACTGACTCTTCTTACTGTCTATGTTTAAAACCATCCCTGTGATACTAGTTATAGATTCCGATGCTTCACTCCAGGTTTACTGTATCCCTTGGACCTTCTTATTGTCGATGAAACACAGAGATTGTATCGGAATTAAATACAAAAGGCACAATGCCGACTTAAGTACAAGAAGACAGACTCTTCTTATTGACTATGTTTTGAACCATTCCTGTGACACTAGTTATAAATTCCGATGCTTCACTTCAGGCTTACTGTATCCCTCGGACCTTCTTATTGACGATGAAACACAAAAATAGCATCGAAATTAAATACAAAAGGCACAATGCAGACTTAAGTACAAGAAGTCTGACTCATCTTACTGTCTATCTTTTGAACCATTCCTGTGACACTAGTTATAGATTCCGATGCTTCACTCCAGGTTTACTGTATCCCTTGGACCTTCTTATTGACGATGAAACACAGAAATTGCATCAGAATTGAATACAAAAGGCACAATGCCGACTAAAGTACAAGAAGACTGACTCTTCTGACAGTCTATGTTTTGAACCATTCCTGTGACACTAGTTTTTTGTTCCGATGCTTCACTTGAGGTTTACTGTATCCGTCGGACCTTCTTATGGACGATGAAACACAGAAATTGCATCGGAATGAAATTCAAAAGGCACAATGCCGACTTAAGTACAAGAAGACTGAGTCTTCCAACTCTCTACGCTTTGAACCATTCCTGTGACACTAGTTATAGATTCCGATGCTTCACTTCAGGTTTACTGTATCCCTCTGACCTTCTTATTGACGATGAAACACACAAATAGCATCGGAATTAAATACAAGAGGCACAATGCCGCCTTAAATACAAGAAGACTGAGTCTTCTTACTGAGTATGCTTTGAACCATTACTGTGACACTAGTTATAGATTCCGATGCTTCAATTCAGGGTTACTGTATCCCTCTGACCTTCTTATTGACGATGAAACACAGAAATTGCATCGGAATTAAATACAAACGCACAATGCCGACTTAAGTACATGTAGACTGACTTTTCCTACTGTCTATGTTTTGAACCATTCCTGTGACACTAGTTATAGATTCCGATGGTTCATTTCAGGTATACTGAATCCCTTGGACCTTCGTATTGACGATGAAGCACAGAAATTGCATCGGAATGAAATACAAAAAGCACAATGCCAACTTAAGTACAAGAAGAGTGACTCTTCCAACTGTCTATGATTTGAACCATACGTGTGACACTAGTCATAGATTCCGATGCTTCACTTCAGGTTTACTGTATCCCTCTGACCTTATTGACGATGAAACACATAAATTGCATCGGAAGTAAATAGAAAAGGCACAATGCCGACTTAACTACAAGAAGACTGACTCTTCTTACTGACTATGTTTCGAACCATTCCTGTAACACTAATTATAGATTCTGATGCTTAACTTCAGGATTACTGTATCCCTCTGACCTTCTTAGTGACGATGAAACACAGAAATTGCATCGGAATTATATACAAAAAGCACAATGCCGACTAAAGTACAAGAATACTGACTCATCTTACTGTCTATGCTTTGAACCGTCCCTGTGACACTAGTTATAGATTCCGTTGCTTCACTCCAGGTTTACTGTATCCCTTGGACCTTCTTATTGACGATGAAACACAGAAATTGGATCGGAATTAAATACAAAAGGCACAATACCGACCTAAGTACAAGAAGACCGACTCTTCAGACCGACTATATTTTGAACAATTCCTGTGACACTAGTTATAGATTCCGATGCTTCAATTCAGGTTTACTGTATCCCTCTGACCTTCTTATTGACGATGAAACACAGAAATTGCATCGGAATTAAATACAAAAGGCACAATGCCGACTTAAGTACATGTAGACTGACTTTTCCTACTGTCTATGCTTTGAACGATTCCTGTGACACTAGTTATAGATTCCGATGCTTCACTCCAGGTTTACTGTATCCCTTGGACCTTGTTATTGACGATGAAATACATAAATTGCATCGGCATGAAATACAAAAGGCACAATACCGACTTATGTACAAGAAGACTGTCACTTCTTACTGACTATGTTTTGAACCATTCCTGTGACACTAGTTATAGAATCCGATGCATCACTGCAGGTTCACTGTATTCCTTGGACCTTCTTATTGACGATGAAACACAGAAAATGCATCTTAATTAAATACAAAATGCACAATGCCGACTTAAGTGAAAGAAATCTGACTCTTCTTACTGTGTGTGTTTTGAACCATTCCTGTGACACTAGTTATGGATTCCGATGCGTCACTCCAGGTTTACTGTATCCCTTAGATCTTCGTATTGACGATGAAACACAGAAATTGCATCAGAATTAAATAGAAAATGCACAATGATGACTTACGTACAAGAAGACAGACTCTACTTACTGACTATGTTTTGAACCATTCCTGTGACACTAGTTATAGATTCCGATGCTTCAATTCAGGTTTCCTGTATCCCTCTGACCTTCTAATTGACGATGAAACACAGAAATTGCATCAGAATTAAATACAAAGGGCACAATGCCGAATTAAGTAAAAGAAGACTGACTCTTCTTACTGACTATGTTTTGAACCATTCCTGTGACACTAGTTATAGACTCCGAGGCTTCACTCCTGGTTTACTGTATCCCTTGGACCTTCTTATTGACGATGAAACACAGAAATTGCATCGATATTAAATACAAAAGACATAATACCGACTTAAGTACAAGAAGACTGTCTCTTCTTTCTGACTATGTTTTGAACCATTCCTGTGACACTAGTTATAGATTCCGATGCTTCACTCCAGGTTTACTGTATCCGTTGGACCTACTTATTGACGATGAAACTCAGAAATTGCATCGGAATTAAATACAAAAGACACAATGCCGACTTAAGTAAAAGAAGTCTGACTCTTCTAACTGTCTGTGATTTGAACGATTCCTGTGATACTAGTTATGGATTCCGATGCTTCACTCCAGGATTACTGTATCCCTTAGACCTTCTTATTGACGATGAAACACAGAAATTGCATCAGAATTACATACAAAAGGCACAATGCCAAATTAAATGCAAGAAGACTGACTCTTCTTACTGTCTATGTTTTGAACCATTCCTTTGACAGTAGTTATAGACTCCGAGGCTTCACTCCTGGTTTACTGTATCCCTTGGACCTTCTTATTGACGATGAAACACAGAAATTGCATCGAAATTAAATACAAAAGGCACAATACCGACTTAAGTACAAGAAGACTGACTCTTCTTACTGACTATGTTTTGAACCATTCCTGTGACACTAGTTATAGATTCCAATGCTTCACTTCAGGTTTACTGTATCCCTCTGACCTTCTTATTGACGATAAAACACAGAAATTACATCGGAATTAAATACAAAAGGCACAATGCCGACTTAAGTACAAGAAGACTGACTCTTCTTACTGTCTATGTTTTGAACCATTCCTGTGACACTAGTTATTGATTCAAATGCTTCACTTCAGATGTACTGTATCCCTCTGACGTTCTTATTGACGACGAAACACAGAAATTGCGTCGGTGTTAAATACAAAAGGCACAATGCCGATTTAAGTACAAGAAGACTGACTCATCTAACTGTCTATGTTTTGAACCATTCCTGTGACAATAGTTATAGATTCCGATGCTTCACTCCAGGTTTACTGTATACCTTGGACCTTCTTATTGGCGATGAAACACAGAAATTGCATTGGAATTAAATACAAAAGCACAATGCCGACTTAAGTACAAGAAGACGGACTCTTCTTACTGACTATGTCTGAACCATTCCTGTGACACTAGTTATAGATTCCGATGCTTCACACCAGGTTTATAGTATCCCTTGTATCTTCTTACTGACGATGAAACACAGAAATTGCATCGTAATTAAATAGAAAAGGCACATTGCCCACTTTAGTACAAGAAGACTGACTCTTCAGACTGACTAAATTATGAACAATTCCTGTGACACTAGTTATAGATTCCGATCCTTCACTTCAGGTTTACTGTATCCCTCTGACCTTCTTATTGACGATAAAACACAGAAATTACATCGGAATTAAATACAAAAGGCATAATGCCGACTTAAGTACAAGAAGGCTGACTCTTCTTACTGTCTATGTTTTGAACCATTCCTGTGACACTAGTTATAGATTCCGTGCTTCACTTCAGATTTACTGTATCCCTCTGATTTTCTTATTGTCAATGAAACACAGAAATTGCGTCAGAATTAAATACAAAGGGCACAATGCCGAATTAAGTACAAGAAGACTGACTCATCTCACTGTCCATGTTTTGAACCATTCCTGTGACACTAGTTATCGATTCCGATGCTTCACTCCAGGTTTACTGTATACCTTGGACCTTCTTATTGACGATGAAACACAGAAATTGCATCGGAATTAAATACAAAAGCACAATGCCGACGTAAGTACAAGAAGACGTACTCTTCTTACTGTCTATGTTTTGAACCATACCTGTGACACTAGTTATTGATTCCGATGCTTCACTCCTGGATTACGGTATCCTTTGGACCCTCTTGCTGACGATGAAACACAGAAGTTGCATCGTAATTAAATTGAAAAGGCACAATGCCGACATAAGTACAAGAAGACTGACTCTTCAGACTGTCTATGCTTTGAACAATTCCTGTGACACTAGTTATAGATTCCGATGCTTCACTTCAGGTTTACTGTATCCCTCTGACCTTCTTAATGACGATGAAACACAGAATTTGCATCGGAATTAAATACAAAAGGCACAATGCCGACTTAAGTACATGTAGACTGACTTTTCCTACTTCCTATGCTTTGAACGATTCCTGTGACACTAGTTATAGATTCCGATGGTTCATTTCAGGTTTACTGTATCCCTTGGACCTTCTTATTGACAATGAAACACAGAAATCGCATCGGAATTAAATAGAAAAGGCACAATGCCGACTTAAGTACAAGACGACTGACTCTTCCAACTGTCTATGTTTTGAACCGTCCCTGTGACACTAGTTATAGTTTCCGATGCTTCACTCTAGGTTTACTGTATCCCTTGGACCTTCTTATTGACGATGAAACACAGAAATTGCATCGGAATTAAGTACAAAAGAAACAATACCGACTTGAGTACAAGAAGACTGTCTCTTCTTACTGACTATGCTTTGAACCATTTCTGTGACACTAGTTATAGATTTCGATGCTTCACTCCAGGTTTACTGTATCCCTTGGACGTTCTTATGGACGATGAAACACAGAAAATGCATCTTAATTAAATACAAAATGCACAATGCCGACATATGTAAAAGAAGTCTGACTCTTCTTACTGTCTGTGTTTTGAACCATTCCTGTGACACTAGTTATGGATTCCGATGCTTCACCCCAGGTTTACTGTATCCCTTAGACCTTCGTATTGACGATGAAACACAGAAATTGCATCAGAATTAAATAGAAAATGCACAATGATGACTTAAGTACAAGATGACTGACTCTTCTTACTGACTATGACTTGAACCATTCCTGTGCCACTAGTTATAGATTCCGTGCTTCACATCAGGTTAACTGTATCCCTCTGACCTTCTTATTTCCGATGAAACACAGAAATTGCATCCGAATTAAATACAAAAGGCACAATGTCGAATTAAGTACAAGAAGTCTGACTCTTCTTACTGTCTATGTTTTGAACCATTCCTGTGACACTAGTTATAAATACCGATGCTTCACTTCTGGTTTAATGTATCCTTTGGCCATTCTTGCTGACGATGAAACACAGAAATTGCATCGTAATTAAATAGAAAAGGCACAATGCCGACTTAAGTACAAGAAGACCGACTCTTCAGACTGACTATGTTTTGAACAATTCCTGTGACACTAGTTATAGATTCCGATCCTTCACTTCAGGTTTACTGTATCCCTTGGACCTTCTTATTGACGATGAAAGACAGAAATTGCATCGGAATTAAATACGAAAGGCACAATACCGACTTAAGTACAAGAAGAATGTCTCTTCTTACTGACTATGTTTTGAACCATTCCTGTGACACTAGTTATAGATTCCGATGCATCAATTCAGGTTTACTGTATCCCTCTGACCTTCTTATTGACGATGAAACACAGAAATTGCATCAGAATTAAATACAAAGGGCACAATGCCGAATTAAGTAAAAGAAGACTGACTCTTCTTACTGACTATGTTTTGAACCATTCCTGTGACACTAGTTATAGACTCCGATGCTTCACTCCTGGTTTACTGTATCCCTTGGACCTTCTTATTGACGATGAAACGCAGAAAATGCATCGAAATTAAATAAAAAAGGCACAATGCCAAATTAAATACAAGAAGACTGACTCTTCTTACTGTCTAAGTTTGAACCATTCCTGTGACAGTAGTTATAGACTCCGGTGCTTCACTCCTGGTTTACTGTAACAGTTGGACCATCTTATTGACGATGAAACACAGAAATTGCATCGGAATTGAATACAAAAGGCACAATGCCGACTTAAGTAAAAGACGTCTGACTCTTCTTACTGTCTATGATTTAACCATTCCTGTGTCACTAGTTATGGATTCCGATGCTTCACTCCAGGTTTACTGTATCCCTTGGACCCTCTTATTGACGATGAAACACAGAAATTGCTTCGGAATTAAATACTAAAGGCACATTACCGACTTAAGTACCAGAAGACTGACTCCTCTTACTGACTATGTTTTGCACCATTCATGTGACACTAGTCATAGATTCCGATGCTTCACTTCAGGTTTACTGTATTCCTCTGACCTTGTTATTGACGATGAAACACAGAAATTGCATCGGAATTAAATACAAATGGCACAATGCCCACTAAAGTACACGAAGACTGACTCTTCTTACTGTCTATGATTTGAACCATCCCTGTGACACTAGTTATGGATTCCGATGCTTCACTCCAGGTTTACTGTATCCCTTGGCCCTTCTTATTGACTTTGAAACACAGAAATTGCATCGGAATTAAATACAATAGGCACAATGCCGACTTAAGTACAAGAAGACTGACTCTTCTTACTGACTGTGTTTTGAATCATTCCTGTGACACTAGTCATAGATACCGATGATTAACTTCAGGATTACTGTATCCCACTGACCTTCTTATTGATGATGAAACACAGAAATTGCATCGGAATTAAATACAAAAGGCACGATGCCCACTTAGGTACGAGAAGACTGACTCTTCTTACTGTCAATGTTTAGAACCATCCCTGCGACACTAGTTATAGATTCCGATGATTCACTCCAGGTTTACTGTATCCCTAGGACCTTCTTACAGTCGATGAAACACAGAGATTGTATCGGAATTAAATACAAAAGGCACAATGCCGACTTAAGTACAAGAAGACTGACTCTTCTTATTGACTATGTTTTGAACCATTCCTGTGACACTAGTTATAAATTCCGATGCTTCACTTCAGGCTTACTGTATCCCTCGGACCTTCTTATTGACGATGAAACACAGAAATTGCATCGGAATTAAATACAAAAGGCACAATGCCGACTTAAGTACATGTAGACTGACTTTTCCTACTGTCTATGTTTTGAACCATTCCTGTGACACTAGTTAAAGATTCCGATGGTTCATTTCAGGTTTACTGTATCCCTTGGACCATCTTATTGACGATGACGCACAGAAATTGCATGGGAAATAAATACAAAAGGTACAATGCCGACTTAAGTACAAGAAGAGTGACTCTTCCAACTGTCTCTGATTTGAACCATTCGTGTGACACTAGTTATAGATTCCGATGCTTCACTTCAGGTTTACTATATCCATCTGACCTTCTTCTTGACGATGAAATACAGAAAATGCATCGGAATTAAATAGAAAAGGCACAATGCCGACTTAACTACAACAAGACTGACTCTTCTTACTGACTATGTTTTGAACCATTCCTGTGCCACTAGTTATAGATTCCGTGCTTCACATCAGGTTTACTGTATCCCTCTGACCTTCTTATTTCCGATGAAACACAGAAATTGCATCCGAATTAAATACAAAGGCACAAAGCCGAATTAAGTACAAGAAGACTGATTCTCCTTACTGTCTATGTTTTGAACCATTCCTGTGACACTAGTTATAGACTACGATGCTTCACTCCAGGTTTACTGTATCCCTTGGACATTCTTATTGACGATGAAACACAGAAATTGCATCGGAATTAAATACAATAGGCTCAATGCCGACTCAAGTAAAAGAAGTCTGACTCTTCTTACTGTCTGTGCTTTGAACCTTTCCTGTGACACTAGCTATAGATTCCGATGCTTCACTCCAGGCTTACTGTATCCCTCGGACCTTCTTATTGACGATGCAACACAAAAATTCCATCGGAATTAAATAGAAAAGGCACAATGCAGACTTAAGTACAAGAAGACTGACTCATCTTACCGTCTATCTTTTGTACCATTCCTGTGACACTAGTCATAGATTCCGATGCTTCACTCCAGGTTTACTGTATCCCTTGGACCTTCTTATTGACGATGAAACACAGAAATTGCATCAGAATTGAATACAAAAGGCACAATGCCGACTAAAGTACAAGAAGACTGACCCTTCTGACAGTCTATGTTTTGAACCATTCCTGTGACACTAGTTTTTAATTCCGATGCTTCACTTGAGGTTTACTATATCCCTCGGACCTTCTTATAGACGATGAAACACAGAAATTGCCTCGGAATGAAATTCAAAAGGCACAATGCCGACTTAAGTACAAGAAGACTGAGTCTTCCAACTCCCTATGTTTTGAACCATTCCTGTGACTCTAGTTATAGATTCCGATGCTTCACTTCAGGTTTACTGTATCCCTCTGACCTTCTTATAGACGATGAAACACACAAATTGCATCGGAATTAAATACAAGAGGCACAATGCCGATTTAAGTACAAGAAGACTGAGTCTTCTTACTGACTATGTTTTGAACCATTACTGTGACACTAGTTATAGATTCCGATGCTTCACTTCAGGGTTACTGTATCCCTCTGACCTTCTTATTGACGATGAAACACAGAAATTGCATCGGAATTAATTACGAAAGGCACAATGCCGACTTAAGTACATGTAGACTGACTTTTCCTACTGTCTATGTTTTGAACCATTCCTGTGACACTAGTTGAAGATTCCGATGGTTCATTTCAGGTTTACAGTATCCCTTTGACCTTCTTATTAACGATGAATCACAGAAATTGCATCTGAATTAAATACAAAAGGCACAATGCCGACTTAAGTAAAAGAAGAGTGACTCTTCCAACTTTCTATGAGTTGAACCGTTCGTGTGACACTAGTTATAGATTCCGATGCTTCACTTCAGGTTTACTGTATCCCTCTGACCTTCTTATTGACGATGAAACACAAAAATTGCATCGGAATTAAATAGAAAAGGCACAATGCCGAGTTAACTACAAGAAGACTGACTCTTCTTACTGACTATGTTTTGAACCATTCCTGTGACACTAGTTATAGTTTCTGGTGCTTAACTTCAGGATTACTGTATCCCACTGACCTTCTTAGTGACGATGAAACACAGAAATTGCATCGGAATTATATACAAAAAGCACAATGCCGACTAAAGTACAAGAGTACTGACTCATCTTACTGTCTATGCTTTGAACCGTCCCTGTGACACTAGTTATAGATTCCGATGCTTCACTCCATATTTACTGTATCCCTTGGACCTTCTTATTGACGATGAAACACAGAAATTGGATCGGAATTAAATAGAAAAGGCACAATGCCGACTTAACTACAAGAAGACTGACTCTTCTTACTGTCTATGTTTTGAACCATTCCTGTGACACTAGTTATAGATTCCGATGCTTCACTCCTGGTTTACTGTATCCTTTGGACCTTCTTGCTGACGATGAAACACAGAAATTGCATCGTAATTAAATAGAAAAGGCACAATGCCGACTTAAGTACAAGAAGACCGACTCTTCAGACTGACTATGTTTTGAACAATTCCTGTGACACTAGTTATAGATTCCGATGCTTCACTTCAGGTTTACTGTATCCCTCTGACCTTCTTATTGACGATGAAACACAGACATTGCATCGGAATTAAATACAAAAGGCACAATGCCGACTTAAGTACATGTAGACTGACTTTTGCAACTGTCTATGCTTTGAACGATTCCTTTGACACTAGTTATAGATTCAGATGCTTCACTCCAGGTTTACTGTATCCCTTGGACCTTCTTATTGACGATGAAGCACCGAAATTGTATCAGAGTTAAACACAAAAGGCACAATGCCAAATTAAATACAAGAAGACTGACTCTACTTATTGTCTAAGTTTTGAACCGTTCCTGTGACTGTAGTTATAGACTCCGGTGCTTCACTCCTCGTTTACTGTATCCCTTGGACCATCTTATTGACGATGAAACACAGAAATTACATCGGAATTGAATACAAAAGGCACAATGCCGACTTAAGTTAAAGATGTCCTACTCTTCTTACTGTCTATGATTTGAACCATTGCTGTGACACTAGTTATAGATTCCGATGCTTCACTCCAGGTTTACTGTATCCCTTGGACCCTCTTATTGACGATGAAACACAGAAAGTGCATCGGAATTAAATACAAAAGGGACAATACCGTTTTAAATACAAGAAGGCTGACTCTTCTTACTGACTATGTTTTGCACCATTCCTGTGACACTAGTCATAGATTCCGATGCTTCACTTCAGGATTACTGTATCCCTCTGACCTTGTTATTGACGATGAAACACAGAAATTGCATCGGAATTAAATACAAATGGCACAATGCCGACTAAAGTACACGAAGACTGACTCTTCTTACTGTCTATGTTTTGAACCATCCCTGTGAAACTAGTTACAGATTCCGATGCTTCACTCCAGGTTTACTGTATCCCTTGGCCCTTCTTATTGACGATGAAATACAGAAATTGCATCGGAATTAAATACAAAATGCACAATGCCGACTTAAGTAAAAGAAGTCTGACTCTTCTTACTCTCTGTGTTTTGAACCATTCCTGTGACACTAGTTATGGATTCCGATGCTTCCCTCCAGGTTTACTGTATCCCCTAGATCTACGTATTGACGATGAAACACAGAAATTGCATCGAAATTAAATACAAAAGACATAATACCGACTCAAGTACAAGAAGACTGTCTCTTCTTACTGACTAAGTTTTGAACCATTCCTGTGACACTAGTTATAGATTCCGATGCTTCACTCAAGGTTTACTGTATCCCTTGGACCTACTTATCGACGATGAAACACAGAAATTGCATCGGAATTAAATACAAAAGACACTATGCCGACTTAAGTAAAAGAAGTCTGACTCTTCTTACTGTCTGTGATTTGAAACATTCCTGTGACACTAGTTATGGATTCCGATGCTTCACCCCAGGTTTACTGTATCCCTTACAACTTCTTATTGACGATGAAACACAGAAATTGAATCAGAATTAAATACAAAAGGCACAATGCCAAATTAAATACAAGAAGACTGACTCTTCTTATTGTCTATGTTTTGAACCATTCCTGTGGCTGTAGTTATAGACTCCGGTGCTTCACTCCAGGTTTACTGTATCCCTTGGACCATCTTATTGACGATAAAACACAGAAATTACATCGGAATTGAATACAAAAGGCATAATGCCGACTTAAGTAAAAGATTTCTGACTCTTCTTACTGTCTATGATTTGAACCATTCCTGTGACACTAGTTATGGATTCCGATGCTTCACTCCAGGTTTACTATATCCCTTGGACCCTCTTATTGACGATGAAACACAGAAAGTGCACCGGAATTAAATACAAAAGGCACAATACCGACTTAAGTACTAGAAGACTGACTCTTGTTACTGACTATGTTTTGCACCATTCCTGTGACACTAGTCATAGATTCCGATGCTTCACTTCAGGATTACTGTATCCCTCTGACCTTGTTATTGACGATGAAACACAGAAATTGCATCGGAATTAAATACAAATGGCACAATGCGGCCTAAAGTACACGAAGACTGACTCTTCTTACTGTCTATGTTTTGAACCATCCCTGTGACACTAGTCATAGATACCGAATATTAACTTCCGGATTACTGTATCCCACTGACCTTCTTATTGACGATGAAACACAGAAATCGCATCGGAAATAAATACAAAAGGCACGATGCCGACTTAGGTACAAGAAGACTGACTCTTCTTACTGTCTATGGTTAGAACCATCCCTGTGACACTAGTTATAGATTCCGATGCTCAACTCCAGGTTTACTGTATCCGTTGGACCTTCTTATTGTCGATGAAACACAGAGATTGTACCGGAAATAAATACAAATGGCACAATGCCGACTTAAGTACAAGAAGACTGACTCTTCTTATTGACTATGTTTTGAACCATTCCTGTGACACTAGTTACAAATTGCGATGCTTCACTTCAGGCTTACTGTATCCCTCGGACCTTCTTATTGACGATGAAACACAGAAATTGCATCGGAATTAAATACAAAAGCACAATGCAGACTTAAGTGCAAGAAGACTGACTCATCTTACTGTCTATCTTTTGAACCATTACTGTGACACTAGTTATAGATTCCGATGCTTCACTCCATTTTTACTGTATCCCTTGGTCCTTCTTATTGACGAAGAAACACAGAAATAGCATCAGAATTGAATACAAAAGGCACACTGCCAACTAAAGTACAAGGACACTGACTCTTCTGACAGTCTATGTTTTGAACCATTCCTGTGGCACTAGTTTTTTATTCCGATGCTTCACTTCAGGTTTACTGTATCCCTCTGACCTTCTTATTGACGATGAAACACACAAATTGCATCGGAATTAAATACAAGTGGCACAATGCCGACTTAAGTACAAGAAGAATGAGTCTTCTTACTGACTATGATTTGAACCATTCCTGTGCCGCTAGTTATAGATTCCGTGCTTCACATCAGGTTTACTGTATCCCTCTGACCTTCTTATTTCCGATGAAACACAGAAATTGCATCCGAATTAAATACAAAGGCACAATGCCGAATTAAGTACAAGAAGACTGACTCTTCTTACTGTCTATGTTTGAACCATTCCAGTGACACTAGCTATAGATTCCTATGCTTCTATTCAGGTTTACTGTATCCCTTGGACCTTCTTATTGACGATGAAACACAGAAATTGCATCGGAATTAAATACAAAAGCACAATGCCGACTTAAGTCCAAGAAGAGAGACTCTTCTTACTGTCTATGCCTTGAACCATTCCTGTGACACTAGTTATAGATTCCAATGCTTCACTCCTGGTTTACTGTATCCTTTGGACCTTCTTGCTGATGATGAAACACAGAAATTGCGTCGTAATAAAATAGAAAAGACACAATGCCGACTTAAGTACAAGAAGACTGACTCTTCAGACTGACTATGTTTTGAACAATTCCTGTGACACTAGCTATAGATTCCGATGCTTCACTTCAGGTTTGCTGTATCCCTTGGACCTTCCTATTGACGATGGGACACAGAAATCGCATCGGAATTAAATAGAAAAAGCACAATGCCGACTTATGTACAAGAAGACTGACTCTTCCTACTCTCAATGTTTTGAACCATTCCTGTGACAGTAGTTTTTTATTCCGATGCTTCACTCGAGGTGTACTGTATCCCTCGGACCTTCTTATGAACGATGAAACACAGAATATTGCATCGGAATGAAATACAATAGGCACAATGCCGACCTAAGTACAAGAAGACTGACTCTTCTTACTGACTATGTTTTGAACCATTCCTGTGACACTAGTTATAGATTCCGATGCTTCACTTCAGGTTTATTGTATCCCTCTGACCTTCTTATTGACGATGAAACACAGAAATTGCATCGGAATTATATACAAAAGGCACAATGCCGACTTAAGTACATGTAGACTGACTTTTCCTACTGTCTATGCTTTGAACGAATACTGTGACACTAGTTGTAGATTCCGATGCTTCACTTCAGGATTACTGTATCCCTCTGACCTTCTTATTGACGATGAAACACAGAAATTGCATCGGAATTAAATAGAAAAGGCACAATGCCGACTTAACTACAAGAAGACTGACTCTTCTTACTGACTATGATTTGCACCATTCCTGTGACACTAGTTATAGATTCCAATGCTTAACTTCAGGATTACTGTTTCCCACTGACCTTCTTAGTGACGATGAAACACAGAAATTGCATCGGAATTAAATACAAAAAGCTCAATGCCGACTAAAGAACAAGAATACTGACTCATCTTAAAGTCTGTGTTTTGAACCATTCCCTTGACACTAGTTATAGACTCCGATGCTTCACTCTTTTTTTACTGTATCCCTTGGACCTTGTTATTGACGATGAAACACAGAAATTGCATCGGAATTAAATACAAAAGGCACAATACCGACTTAAGTACAAGTAGACTGACTCTTCTTACTGACTATGTTTTGAACCATTCCTGTGCCACTAGTCATAGATTCCGATGCTTCACTTCAGGATTACTGTATCCCTCTGACCTTGTTATTGACGATGAAACACAGAAATTGCATCGGAATTAAATACAATAGGCACGATGCCGACTTAGGTACAAGAAGACTGACTCTTCTGACAGTCTATGTTTTGAACCATCCCTGTGACACTAGTTATTAATTCCGATGCTTCACTCCAGGGTTACTGTATCCCTTGGACCTTCTTATTGACGATGAAACACAGAAATTGTATGGGAATTAAATACGAAAGTCACAATGCCGACTTAAGTACAAGAAGACTGACTCTTTTTATTGACTACGTCTTGAACCATTCCTGTGGCACTAGTTATAAATTCCGATGCTTCACATCAGGGTTGCTGTTTCTCTCGGACCCTCCTATTGACGATGAAACACAGAAATTGCATTGGAATTAAATACAAAAGGCACAATGCAGACTTAAGTACAAGAAGACTGACTCTTCTTACTGTCTATCATTTGAACCATTCCTGTGACACTAGTTATAGATTCCGATGGTTCATTTCAGGTTTACTGTATCCCTGGGACCTTCTTATTGACGATGAAACACAGAAATTGCATCGGAATTAAATACAAAAGGCACAATACCGACTTAAGTACAAGTAGACTGACTCTTCTTACTGACTATGTTTTGAACCATTCCTGTGACACTAGTTATAGATTCCGATGCTTCAATTCGGGTTTTCTGTATCCCTCTGAACTTCTTATTGACGATGAAACACAGAATTTGCATCAGAATTAAATACAAAAGGCACAATGCCGAATTAAGTACAAGAAGACTGACTCTTCTTACTGTCTATGTTTTGAACCATTCCTGTGACACTAGTTATAGACTCCGATGCTTCACTCCTGGTTTACTGCTTCACTTGGACCTTCTTATTGACGATGAAACACAGAAATTGCATCGCAATTAAATACAAAAGGCCAATGCCCACTTAAGTACATGAAGACCGACTCTTCTTACTGACTATGTTTTGAACCATTCCTGTGACACTAGTTATGGATTCCGATGCTTCACTCCAGGTTTACTGTATCCCTTAGACCTTCTTATTGAAGATGAAACACAGAAATTGCATCAGAATTAAATACAAAGGGGACAATGCCGAATTAAGTACAAGAAGACTGACTCTTCTTACTGTCTACGTTTTGAACCATTCCTGTGACACTAGTTATAAACTCCGATGCTTCACTCCTAGTTTACAGTATCACTTGGACCTTCTTATTGACGTTGAAACCCAGAAATTGCATCGGAATTGAATACAAGTGCACAATGCCGACTTAAGTAAAAGAAGTCTGAGTCTTCTTACTGTCTATGTTTTGAACCATTCCTGTGACACTAGTTATAGATTCCGATGCTTCACTCCAGGTTTACTGTATCCCTTGGACCTTGTTATTGACGATGAAACACAGAAATTGCATCGGAATTAAATACAAAAGGCACAATACCGACTTAAGTACAAGTAGACTGACTCTTCTTACTGACTATGTTTTGCACCATTGCTGTGCCACAAGTCATAGATTCCGATGCTTCACTTCAGGATTACTGTATCCCTCTCACCTTGTCATTGACGATGAAACAGAGAAATTTCATCGGAATTAAATACAAAAGGCACAATGCCGACTGAAGTACAAGAAGACTGACTCTTCTTACTGTCTATGTTTTGAACCATCCCTGTGACACTAGTTATAGAATCCGATGCTTCACTCTAGGATTACTGTATCCCTTGGACCATCTTAGTGACGATGAAACACAGAAATTGCATCGGAATCAAATACAATAGGCACAATGCCGACTTAAGTACAAGAAGACTGACTCTTCTCATTGACTATGTTTTGAACCATCCCTGTGACACTAGTTATAGAATCCGATGCTTCACTCTAGGATTACTGTATCCCTTGGACCATCTTAGTGACGATGAAACACAGAAATTGCATCGGAATCAAATACAATAGGCACAATGCCGACTCAAGTACAAGAAGACTGACTCTTCTTACTTACTATGTTTTGAACCATTCCTGTGACACTAGTCATAGATACCGCTGCTTAACTTCAGGATTTCTGTATCCCACTTACCTTCTTATTGACGATGAAACACAGAAATTGCATCGGAATTAAATACAATAGGCACGATGCCGATTTAGGTACAAGAAGACTGACTCTTCTGACAGTCAATGTTTTGAACCATCCCTGTGACACTAGTTATTAATTCCGATGCTTCACTCCAGGGTTACTGTATCCCTTGGACCTTCTTATTGACGATGAAACACAGAAATTGTATTGGAATTAAATACAAAAGTCACAATGCCGACTTAAGTACAAGAAGACTGACTCTTTTTATTGACCATGTTTTGAACCATTCCTGTGACACTAGTTATAAATTCCATTGCTTCACTTCAGGGTTACTGTATCGCTCGGACCCTCCTATTGACGATGAAAGACAGAAATTGCATCGGAATTAAATACAAAAGGCACAATGCAGACTAAAGTACAAGAAGCCTGACTCTGCTGACAGTCTATGTTTTGAACCATTCCTGTGACACTAGTTATAGATTCCGGTGCATCACTCCAGGTTTACTGTATCCCTCTGACCTTGTTATTGACGATGATACACAGATATTACATCGCAATTAAATAGAAAATTCACAATACCGACTTAAGTACAAGAAGACTGACTCTTCGTACTGTCTATGATTTGAACCATTCCTGTGACACTAGTTTTTTATTCAGATGCTTCACTTGAGGTTTACTGTATCCCTCGGACCTTCTTATGGACGATGAAACACAGAAATTGCATCACAATGAAATTCTAAAGGCACAATGCCGGCTTAAGTACATGTAGGCTGACTTTTCCTACTGTCTATGTTTTGAACCATTCCTGTGACACTAGTTATAGATTCCGATGGTTCATTTCAGGTTTACTGTATCCCTTGGACCTTCTTATTGACGGTGAGACACAGAAATTGCGTCGTAATTAAATAGAAATGGCACAATGCCAACTTAAGTACAAGAAGACTGACTCTTTAGAGTGACTATGTTTTGAACAATTCCTGTGGCACTAGTTATAGATTCCGATGCTTCACTTCATGTTTACTGTATCCGTTGGAGCTTCCTATTTACGATGAGACACAGAAGTCGCATCGGAATTAAATAGAAAAGGACAATGCCGACTTATGTACAATAACACTGACTCTTCCTACTCTCTATGTTTTGAACCATTCCTGTGACACTAGTTTTTTATTCCGATGCTTCACTTGAGGTTTACTGTATCCCTCGGACCTTCTTATGGACGATGAAACAGAGAAATTGCATCCGAATGAAATACAATAGGCACAATGCCGACATAAGTACAAGAAGACTGACTCTTCTTACTGACTATGTTTTGAACCATTCCTGTGAGACTAGTTACAGATTCCGATGCTTCACTTCAGGTTTACTGTATCCCTCTGACCTTCTTATTGACGATGAAACACAGAAATTGCATCGTAATTAAATACAAAAGGCACAATGCCGACTTAAGTACATGTAGACTGACTTTTCCTACTGACTATGCTTTGAACGATTCCTGTGACGCTAGTTATAGATTCCGATGGTTCATTTCAGGTTTACTGTATCCCTCTGACCTTCTTAATGACGATGAAACACAGAAATTGCATCGGAATTAAATTGAAAAGGCACAATGCCGACTTAAGTACAAGAATACTGACTCTTCTTACTGCCTATGTTTGGACAATTCCTGTGACACTTGTTATAGATTCCGATGCTTCACTCCAGGTTTACTGTATCCCTTGGACCTTGTTATTGACGATGAAACACAGAAATTGCATCAGAATAAAATAGAAAGTCTACAATGATGACTTAAGTACAAGAAGACTGACTCTTCTTACTGTCTATGTTTTGAACCATTCCTGTGACACTAGTTATAGACTCCGATGCTTCACTCCTGGTTTACTGCTTCCCTTGGACCTTCTTATTGACGATGAAACACAGAAATTGCATCGCAATTAAATACAAAAGACGCAATACCGACTTAAGTACAAGAAGACTGTCTCTTCTTACTGACTATGTTTTGAACCATTCCTGTGACACTAGTTCTAGATTCCGACGCTTCACTCCGGGTTTACTGTATCCCTTGGACCTTCTTATTGACGATGAAACACAGTAATTGCATCGTAATTAAATACAAAAGGCAAAATGCCGACTTAAGTAAAAGAAGTCTTACCCTTCTTACTGTCTGTGTTTTGAACCATTCCTGTGACACTAGTTATTTATTCCGATGCTTCACTCCAGGTTTACTGTATCCCTTAGACCTTCTTATTGACGATGAAACACAGAAATTGCATCAGAATTTAAATACAAAGGGCACAATGCCGAATTAAGTACAAGAAGACTGACTCTTCTTACTGTCTATGTTTTGAACCATTCCTGTGACACTAGTTATAGACTCCGATGCTTCACTCCTGGTTTACTGTATCCCTTGGACCTTCTTATTGACGATGAAACCCAGAAATTGCATCGGAATTGAATACAAGTGCACAATGCCGACTTAAGTAAAAGAAGTCTGACTCTTCTTACTGACTATGTTTTGAACCATTCCTGTGACACTAGTTATAGATTCCGATGCTTCACTCCAGGTTTACTGTATCCCTTGGACCTTCTTATTGACGATGAAACACAGAAATTGCATCGGAATTAAATACAAAAGGCACAATGCCGACTAAAGTACAAGAAGACTGACTCTTCTTACTGTCTATGTTTTGAACCATCCCTGTGACACTAGTTATAGATTCCGATGCTTCACTCCAGGTTTACTGTATCCCTTGGACCTTCTTATTGACGATGAAACACAGAAATTGCATCGGAATCAAATACAATAGGCACAATGCCGACTTAAGTACAAGAAGACTGACTCTTCTTATTGACTATGTTTTGAACCATCCCTGTGACACTAGTTATAGATGCAGATGCTTCACTCCAGGTTTTCTGTATTCCTTGGACCTTCTTATTGACGAAGAAACACAGAAATTGCATCGGAATCAAATACAATAGGCACAATGCCGACTTAAGTACAAGAAGACTGACTCTTCTTATTGACTATGCTTTGAACCATCCCTGTGACACTAGTTATAGATTCCGATGCTTCACTCCAGGTTTACTGTATCCCTTGGACCTTGTTATTGACGATGAAACACAGAAATTCCATCAGAATAAAATAGAAAATCTACAATGATGACTTAAGTACAAGAAGACTGACTCTTCTTACTGACTATGCTTTGAACCATTCCTGTGACACTAGTTATAGATTCCGATGCTTCAATTCGGGTTTTCTGTATCCCTCTGACGTTCTTATTGACGATGAAACACAGAAATTGCATCAGATTTAAATACAAAAGGCACAATGCCGAATTAAGTACAAGAAGACTGACTCTTCTTACTGTCTATGTTTTGAACCATTCCTGTGACACTAGTTATAGACTCCGATGCTTCACTTCATGTTTACTGTATCCGTTGGAGCTTCCTATTTACGATGAGACACTGAAGTCGCATCGGAATTAAATAGAAAAGGACAATGCTGACTTATGTACAATAACACTGACTCTTCCTACTCTCTATGTTTTGAACCATTCCTGTGACACTAGTTTTTTATTCCGATGCTTCACTTGAGGTTTACTGTATCCCTCGGACCTTCTTATGGACGATGAAACACAGAAATTGCATCGGAATGAAATACAATAGGCACAATGCCGACATAAGTACAAGAAGACTGACTCTTCTTACTGACTATGTTTTGAACCATTCCTGTGAGACTAGTTACAGATTCCGATGCTTCACTTCAGGTTTACTGTATCCCTCTGACCTTCTTATTGACGATGAAACACAGAAATTGCATCGTAATTAAATACAAAAGGCACAATGCCGACCTAAGTACATGTAGACTGACTTTTCCTACTGACTATGCTTTGAACGATTCCTGTGACACTAGTTATAGATTCCGATGGTTCATTTCAGGTTTACTGTATCCCTTGGATCTTCTTATTGACAATCAAACACAGAAATTGCATCGGAATTAAATACAAAATGCACAATGCCGACTTAAGTACAAGGAGACTGACTCTTACAACTGTCTATGTTTTGAACCGTTCGTGTGACACTAGTTATAGATTCCGATGCTTCACTTCAGGTTTACTGTATCCCTCTGACCTTCTTAATGACGATGAAACACAGAAATTGCATCGGAATTAAATTGAAAAGGCACAATGCCGACTTAAGTACAAGAATACTGACCCTTCTTACTGCCTATGTTTGCACAATTCCTGTGACACTTGTTATAGATTCCGATGCTTCACTCCAGGTTTACTGTATCCCTTGGACCTTGTTATTGACGATGAAACACAGAAATTGCATCAGAATAAAATAGAAAATCTACAATGATGACTTAAGTACAAGAAGACTGACTCTTCTTACTGACTATGTTTTGAACCATTCCTGTGACACTAGTTATTTATTCCGATGCTTCACTCCAGGTTTACTGTATCCCTTAGACATTCTTACTGACGACGAAACACAGAAATTGCATCGTAATTAAATACAAAAGGCACAATGCCGACTTAAGTACATGTAGACTGACTTTTCCTACTGACTATGCTTTGAACGATTCCTGTGACACTAGTTATAGATTCCGATGGTTCATTTCAGGTTTACTGTATCCCTTGGATCTTCTTATTGACAATCAAACACAGAAATTGCATCGGAATTAAATACAAAATGCACAATGCCGACTTAAGTACAAGGAGACTGACTCTTACAACTGTCTATGTTTTGAACCGTTCGTGTGACACTAGTTATAGATTCCGATGCTTCACTTCAGGTTTACTGTATCCCTCTGACCTTCTTATTGACGATGAAACACAGAAATTGCATCAGAATTAAATACAAAAGGCACAATGCCGAATTAAGTACAAGAAGACTGACTCTTCTTACTGTCTATGTTTTGAACCATTCCTGTGACACTAGTTATAGACTCCGATGCTTCACTCCTGGTTTACTGCTTCCCTTGGACCTTCTTATTGACGATGAAACACAGAAATTGCATCGCAATTAAATACAAAAGACACAATACCGACTTAAGTACAAGAAGACTGTCTCTTCTTACTGACTATGTTTCGAACCATTCCTGTGACACTAGTTCTAGATTCCGACGCTTCACTCCGGGTTTACTGTATCCCTTGGACCTTCTTATTGACGATGAAACACAGTAATTGCATCGTAATTAAATACAAAAGGCACAATGCCGACTTAAGTAAAAGAAGTCTTACCCTTCTTACTGTCTGTGTTTTGAACCATTCCTGTGACACTATTTATTTATTCCGATGCTTCACTCCAGGTTTACTGTATCCCTTAGACCTTCTTATTGACGATGAAACACAGAAATTGCATCAGAATTTAAATACAAAGGGCACAATGCCGAATTAAGTACAAGAAGACTGACTCTTCTTACTGTCTATGTTTTAAACCATTCCTGTGACACTAGTTATAGACTCCGATGCTTCACTCCTGGTTTACTGTATCCCTTGGACCTTCTTATTGACGATGAAACCCAGAAATTGCATCGGAATTGAATACAAGTGCACAATGCCGACTTAAGTAAAAGAAGTCTGACTCTTCTTACTGACTATGTTTTGAACCATTCCTGTGACACTAGTTATAGATTCCGATGCTTCACTCCAGGTTTACTGTATCCCTTGGACCTTCTTATTGACGATGAAACACAGAAATTGCATCGGAATTAAATACAAAAGGCACAACACCGACTTAAGTACAAGAAGACTAACTCTTCTTACTGACTATGTTTTGCACCATTCCTGTGACACTAGTCATAGATTCCGATGCTTCACTTCAGGATTACTGTATCCCTCTGACCTTGTTATTGACGATGAAACACAGAAATTGCATCGGAATTAAATACAAAAGGCACAATGCCGACTAAAGTACAAGAAGACTGACTCTTCTTACTGTCTATGTTTTGGATTATCCCTGTGACACTAGTTATAGATTCCGATGCTTCACTCCAGGTTTACTGTATCCCTTGGACCTTCTTATTGACGATGAAACACAGAAATTGCATCGGAATCAAATACAATAGGCACAATGCCGACTTAAGTACAAGAAGACTGCCTCTTCTTATTGACTATGTTTTGAACCATCCCTGTGACACTAGTTATAGATGCAGATGCTTCACTCCAGGTTTTCTGTATCCCTTGGACCTTCTTATTGACGAAGAAACACAGAAATTGCATCGGAATCAAATACAATAGGCACAATGCCGACTTAAGTACAAGAAGACTGACTCTTCTTATTGACTATGCTTTGAACCATCCCTGTGACACTAGTTATAGATTCCGACGCTTCACTCCAGGTTTACTGTATCCCTTGGACCTTGTTATTGACGATGAAACACAGAAATTCCATCAGAATAAAATAGAAAATCTACAATGATGACTTAAGTACAAGAAGACTGACTCTTCTTACTGACTATGCTTTGAACCATTCCTGTGACACTAGTTATAGATTCCGATGCTTCAATTCGGGTTTTCTGTATCCCTCTGACGTTCTTATTGACGATGAAACACAGAAATTGCATCAGAATTAAATACAAAAGGCACAATGCCGAATTAAGTACAAGAAGACTGACTCTTCTTACTGTCTATGTTTTGAACCATTCCTGTGACACTAGTTATAGACTCCGATGCTTCACTCCTGGTTTACTGTATCCCTTGGACCTTCTTATTGACGATGAAACCCAGAATTTGCATCGGAATTGAATACAAGTGCACAATGCCGACTTAAGTAAAAGAAGTCTGACTCATCTTACTGTCTATGTTTTGAACCATTCCTGTGACACTAGTTACAGATTCCGATGCTTCACTCCAGGTTTTCTGTATCCCTTGGACCTTCTTATTGACGATGAAACACAGAAATTGCATCGGAATTAAATACAAAGGGCACAACACCGACTTAAGTACAAGAAGACTAACTCTTCTTACTGACTATGTTTGGCACCATTCCTGTGACACTAGTCATAGATTCCGATGCTTCACTTCAGGATTACTGTATCCCTCTGACCTTGTTATTGACGATGAAACACAGAAATTGCATCGGAATTAAATACAAAAGGCACAATGCCGACTAAAGTACAAGCAGACTGACTCTTCTTACTGTCTATGTTTTGAACCATTCCTGTGACACTAGTTACAGATTCCGATGCTTCACTCCAGGTTTACTGTATCCCTTGGACCTTCTTATTGACGATGATACACATAAATTGCATCGGAATCAAATACAATAGGCACAATGCCGACTTAAGTACAAGAAGACTGACACTTCTTATTGACTATGCTTTGAACCATCCCTGTGACACCAGTTATAGATTCCGATGCTCCACTCCAGGTTTACTGTATCCCTTGGACCTTGTTATTGACGATGAAACACAGAAATTCCATCAGAATAAAATAGAAAATCTACAATGATGACTTAAGTACAAGAAGACTGACTCTTCTTACTGACTATGCTTTGAACCATTCCTGTGACACTAGTTATAGATTCCGATGCTTCAATTCGGGTTTTCAGTATCCCTCTGACTTTCTTATTGACGATGAAACACAGAAATTGCATCAGAATTAAATACAGAAGGCACAATGCCGAATTAAGTACAAGAAGACTGACTCTTCTTACTGTCCATGTTTTGAACCATTCCTGTGACACTAGTTATAGACTCCGATGCTTCACTCCTGGTTTACTGGTTCACTTGTACATTCTTATTGACGATGAAGCACAGAAATTGCATCGCAATTAAATACAAAAGGCACAATGCCGACTTAAGTAAAAGAAGTCTTACCCTTCTTACTGTCTGTGTTTTGAACCATTCCTGTGACACTAGTTATTTATTCCGATGCTTCACTCCAGGTTTACTGTATCCCTTAGACCTTCTTATTGACGATGGAACACAGAAATTGCATCAGAATTTAAATACAAAGGGCACAATGCCGAATTAAGTACAAGAAGACTGGCTCTTCTTACTGTCTATGTTTTGAACCATTCCTGTGACACTTGTTATAGACTCCGATGCTTCACTCCTGGTTTACTGTATCCCTTGGACCTTCTTATTGACGATGAAACCCAGAAATTGCATCGGAATTGAATACAAGTGCACAATGCCGACTTAAGTAAAAGAAGTCTGACTCTTCTTACTGTCTATGTTTTGAACCATTCCTGTGACACTAGTTATAGATTCCGATGCTTCACTCCAGGTTTACTGTATCCCTTGGACCTTGTTATTGACGATGAAACACAGAAATTGCATCAGAATAAAATAGAAAATCTACAATGATGACTTAAGTACAAGAAGACAGACTCTTCTTACTGACTATGATTTGAACCATTCCTGTGACACTAGTTATAGACTCCGATGCTTCACTCCTTGTTTACTGCTTCCCTTGGACCTTCTTATTGACGATGAAACACAGAAATTGCATCGCAATTAAATACAAAAGACACAATACCGACTTAAGTATAAGAAGACTGTCTCTTCTTACTGACTATGTTTTGAACCATTCCTGTGACACTAGTTATAGATTCCGACGCTTCACTCGAGGTTTACTGTATCCCTTGGACCTTGTAATTGACGATGAAACACAGTAATTGCATCGTAATTAAATACATATCGCACAATGCCGACTTAAGTAAAAGAAGTCTTACCCTTCTTACTGTCTGTTTTTTGAACCATTCCTGTGACACTAGTTATTTATTCCGATGCTTCACTCCAGGTTTACTGTATCCCTTAGACCTTCTTATTGAGGATGAAACACAGAAATTGCATCAGAATTTAAATACAAAAGGCACAATACCGACTTAAGTACAAGAAGACTAACTCTTCTTACTGACTATGTTTTGCACCATTCCTGTGACACTAGTCATAGATTCCGATGCTTCACTTCAGGATTACTGTATCCCTCTGACCTTGTTATTGACGATGAAACACAGAAATTGCATCGGAACTAAATACAAAAGGCACGATGCCGACTTAGGTACAAGAAGACTGACTCTTCTTACTGTCTATGTTTAGAACCATCCCTGTGACACTAGTTATTGATTCCGATGCTTCACTCCAGGTTTACTGTATCCCTTGGCCCCTCTTATTGTCGATGAAACACAGAGATTGTATCGGAATTAAATACAAAAGGCACAATGCCGACTTAAGTACAAGAAGACTGACTCGTCTTATTGACTATGTTTTGAACCATTCCTGTGACACTAGTTACAAATTCCGATGCTTCACTTCAGGCTTACTGTATCCCTCGGACCTTCTTATTGACGATGAAACACAGAAATTGCATCGGAATTAAATACAAAAGGCACAATGCAGACTTAAGTACAAGAAGACTGACTCATCTTACTGTCTATCTTTTGAACCATTACTGTGACACTAGTTATAGATTCCGATGCTTCACTCCAGGCTTACTGTATCCCTTGGACCTTCTTATTGACGAAGAAACACAGAAATAGCATCAGAATTGAATACAAAAGGCACAATGCCAACTAAAGTACAAGGACACTGACTCTTCTGACAGTCTATGTTTTGAACCATTCCTGTGACACTAGTTTTTTATTCCGATGCTTCACTTCACGTTTACTGTATCCCTCTGACCTTCTTATTGACGATGAAAAACACAAATTGCATCAGAATTAAATACAAGTGGCACAATGCCGACTTAAGTACAAGAATACTGACTCTTCTTACTGTCTATGTTTGAACCATTCCTGTGACACTAGCTATAGATTCCGATGCTTCTATTCAGGTTTACTGTATCCCTTGGACCTTCTTATTGACGATGAAGCACAGAAATTGCATCGGAATTAAATACAAAAGCACAATGCCGACTTAAGTCCAAGAAGACAGACTCTTCTTACTGTCTATGTCTTGAACCATTCCTGTGACACTAGTTATTGATGCCGATGCTTCACTCCTGGTTTACTGTATCCTTTGGACCTTCTTGCTGACGATGAAACACAGAAATTGCGTCGTAACAAAATAGAAAAGGCACAATGCCAACTTAAGTACAAGAAGACTGACTCTTCAGACTGACTATGTTTTGAACAATTCCTGTGACACTAGTTATAGATTCCGATGCTTCACTTCAGGTTTACTGTAGCAATCTGACCTTCTTATTGACGATGAAACACAGAAATTGCATCGGAATTAAATACAAAGGGCACAATGCCGACTTAAGTACATGTAGACTGACTTTTCCTACTGTCTATGTTTTGAACGATTTCTGTGACACTAGTTGTAGATTGCGATGCTTCACTTCAGGTTTACTGTATCCCTCTGACCTTCGTATTGACGATGAAACACAGAAATTGCATCGGAATTAAATGGAAAAGGCACAATGCCGACTTAACTACAAGAAGACTGACTCTTCTTACTGACTATGATTTGCACCATTCCTGTGACACTAGTTATAGATTCCGATGCTTAACTTCGGGATTACTGTTTCCCACTGACCTTCTTAGTGACGATGAAACACAGAAATTGCATCGGAATTAAATACAAAACGCACAATGCCGACTAAAGTACAAGAATACTGACTCATCTTAAAGTCTGTGTTTTGAACCATTCCCTTGACACTAGTTATAGACTCCGATGCTTCACTCTTGGTTTACTGTATCCCTTGGACCTTCTTATTGACGATGAAACACAGAAATTGCATCGGAATTAAATACAAAAGATACAATACCGACTTAAGTACAAGAAGACTGTCTCTTCTTAGTGACTATGGTTTGAACCATTCCTGTGACACTAGTTATAGATTCCGATGCTTCACTCCAGGTTTACTGTATCCCTTGGACCTTCTTATTGACGATGAAACACAGTAATTGCATCGGAATTAGATCGAAAGGCACAATGCCGACTTAAGTAAAAGAAGTCTAACCTCTCTTACTGTCTGTGTTTTGAACCATTCCTGTGACACTAGTTATGGATTCTGATGCTTCACTCCAGGTTTACTGGATCCCTTAGACCTTTTTATTGACGATAAAACACAGAAATTTCATCAGAATTAAATACAAAGGGGACAATGCCGAATTAAGTACAAGAAGACTGACTCTTCTTACTGTCTACGTTTTGAACCATTCCTGTGACACTAGTTATAAACTTCGATGTTTCACTCCTAGTTTACTGTATCACTTGGACCTTCTTATTGACGATGAAACCCAGAAATTGCATCGGAATTGAATACAGGTGCACAATGCCGACTTAAGTAAAAGAAGTCTGAGTCTTCGTACTGTCTATGTTTTGAACAATTCCTGTGACACTAGTTATAGATTCCGCTGCTTCACTCCAGGTTTACTGTATCCCTTGGACCTTGTTATTGACGATGAAACACAGAAATTGCATCGGAATTAAATACAAAAGCCACAATACCGACTTAAGTACAAGTAGACTGACTCTTCTTACTGACTATGTTTTGCACCATTCCTGTGCCACTAGTCATAGATTCCGATGCTTCACTTCAGGATTACTGTATCCCTCTGACCTTGTTGTTGACGATGAAACACAGAAATTGCATCGGAATTAAATAAAAAAGGCACAATGCCGACTAAAGTACAAGAAGACTGACTCTTCTTACTGTCTATGTTTTGAACCATCCCTGTGACACTAGTTATACATTCCGATGCTTCACTCTAGGTTTACTGTATCCCTTGGACCTTCTTATTGACGATGAAACAAAGATTTTGCATCGGAATCAAATACAATAGGCACAATGCCGACATAAGTACAAGAAGACTGACTCTTCTTTTTGACTATGTTTTGAACCATCCCTGTGACACTAGTTATAGATTCCGATGCTTCACTCCAGGTTTACTGTATCCCTTGGACCTTCTTATTGACGATGAAACACAAAAATTGCATCGGAAGTAAATACAATAGGCACAATGCCAACTCACGTACAAGAAGACTGACTCTTCTTACTGACTATGTTTTAAACCATACCTGTGACACTAGTCATAGATACGGATGCTTAACTTCAGGATTACTGTATCCCACATACCTTCTTATTGACGATGAAACACAGAAATTGCATCGGAATTAAATACAATAGGCACGATGCCGACTTAGGTACAAGAAGACTGACTCTTCTGATAGTCTATGTTTTGAACCATCCCTGTGACACTAGTTATTAATTCCGATGCTTCACTCCAGGGTTACTGTATCCCTTGGACCTTCTTATTGACGATGAAACACAGAATTTGTATCGGAATTAAATACAAAAGTCACAATGCCGACTTAAGTACAAGAAGAGTGACTCTTTTTATTGACTATGTTTTGAACCATTCCTGTGACACTAGTTATAAATTCCGATGCTTCACTTCAGGGTTGCTGTTTCGCTCGGACCCTCCTATTGACGATGAAAAACAGAAATTGCACCGGAATTAAATACAAAAGGCACAATGCAGACTTAAGTACAAGAAGACTGACTCTTCTTACTGTCTATCATTTGAACCATTCCTGTGACACTAGTTATAGATTCCGATGCTTCACTCCAGGTTTACTGTATCCCTTGGACCTTCTTATTGACGATGAAACATAGAAATTGCATCAGAATTAAATACAAAGGGCACAATGCCGACTAAAGTACAAGAAGACCGACTCTTCTGACAGTCTATGTTTTGAGCCATTCCTGTGACACTAGTTATAGATTCCGGTGCTTCACTCCAGGTTTACTGTATCCCTCTGACCTTCTTATTGACGATGAAACACAGAAATTACATCGGAATTAAATAAAAAATTCACAATACCAACTTAAGTACAAGAAGACTGACTCTTCCTACTGTCTATGATTTGAACCATTCCTGTGACACTAGTTTTTTATTCCGATGCTTAACGTGAGGTTTACTGTATCCCTCGGACCTTCTTGTGGACGATGAAACACAGAAATTGCATCGCAATGAAATTCAAAAGGCACAATGCCGACTTAAGTACAAGAAGACTGAGTCTTCCAACTCTCTATGTTTTGAACCATTCCTGTGACACTAGTTATAGATTCCGATGCTTCACTTCAGTTTTACTGTATCCCGCTGACCTTCTTATTGACGATGAAACACACAAATTGCATCGGAATTAAATACAAGAGGCACAATGCCGACTTAAGTACAAGAAGACTGAGTCTTCTTACTGACTATGTTTTGAACCATTCCTGTGACACTAGTTATAGATTCGGATGCTTCACTTCAGTTTTACTGTATCCCTCTGACCTTCTTATTGACGATGAAACACAGAAATTGCGTTGGAATTAAAGACAACAGGCACAATGCCGACTTAAGTACATGTAGGCTGACTTTTCCTACTGTCTATGTTTTGAACCATTCCTGTGACACTAGTTATAGATTCCGATGGTTCATTTCATTTTTACTGTATCCCTTGGACCTTCTAATTGACGATGAAACACAGAAATTGCGTCGTAATTAAATAGAAAAGGCACAATGCCGACTTAAGTACAAGAAGACTGACTCTTCAGAGTGACTATGTTTTGAACAATTCCTGTGAAACTAGTTATAGATTCCGATGCTTCACTTCATGTTTACTGTATCCGTTGGAGCTTCCTATTTACGATGAGACACAGAAGTCGCATCGGAATTAAATAGAAAAGGACAATGCCGACTTATGTACAAGAAGACTGACTCTTCCTACTCTCTATGTTTTGAACCACTCCTGTGATACTAGTTTTTTATTCCGATGCTTCACTTGAGGTTTACTGTATCCCTCGGACCTTCTTATGGACGATGAAACACAGAAATTGCATCGGAATGAAATACAATAGGCACAATGCCGACATAAGTACAAGAAGACTGACTCTTCTTACTGACTATGTTTTGAACCATTCCTGTGAGACTAGTTATAGATTCCGGTGCTTCACTCCAGGTTTACTGTATCCCTTGGACCTTCTTATGGACGATGAAACACAGAAATTGCATCGGAATGAAATACAATAGGCACAATGCCGACATAAGTACAAGAAGACTGACTCTTCTTACTGACTATGCTTTGAACCATTCCTGTGAGACTAGTTATAGATTCCGATGCTTCACTTCAGGTTTACTGTATCCCTCTGACCTTCTTATTGACGATGAAACACAGAAATTGCATCGGAATTAAATACAAAAGGCACAATGCCGACTAAGTACATGTAGACTGACTTATCCTACTGTCTATGCTTTGAACGATTCCTGTGACACTAGTTATAGATTCCGACGGTTCATTTCAGGTTTACTGTATCCCTTGGACCTTCTTATTGACAATGAAACACAGAAATTGCATCGGAATTAAATACAAAAGGTACAATGCCGACTTAAGTACAAGAAGACTGATTCTTACAACTGTCTATGTTTTGAACCGTTCGTGTGACACTAGTTATAGATTCCGATGCTTCACTTCAGGTTTACTGTATCCCTCTGACCTTCTTAATGACGATGAAACACAGAAATTGCATCGGAACTAAATTGAAAAGGCACAATGCCGACTTAAGTACAAGAATACTGACTCTTCTTACTGCCTATGTTTGAACAATTCCTGTGACACTAGTTATAGATTCCGATGCTTCACTCCAGGTTTACTGTATCCCTTGGACCTTGTTATTGACGATGAAACACAGAAATTGCATCAGAATAAAATAGAAAATCTACAATGATGACTGAAGTGCAAGAAGACTGACATTTACAACTGTCTATGTTTTGAACCGTTCGTGTGACACTAGTTATAGATTCCGATGCTTCACTTCAGGTTTACTGTATCCCTCTGACCTTCTTAATGACGATGAAACACAGAAATTGCATCGCAATGAAATACAAAAGACACAATACCGACTTAAGTACAAGAAGACTGTCTCTTCTTACTGACTATGTTTTGAACCATTCATGTGACACTAGTTATAGATTCCGATGCTTCACTCCAGGTTTACTGTATCCCTTGGACCTTCTTATTGACGATGAAACACAGTAATTGCATCGGAATTAAATATAAAAGGCACAATGCCGACTTAAGTAAAAGAAGTCTTACCCTTCTTACTGTCTGTGTTTTGAACCATTCCTGTGACACTAGTTATGGATTCCGATGCATCACTCCAGGTTTACTGTATCCCTTAGACCTTCTTATTGACGATGAAACACAGAAATTGCATCAGAATTACATACAAAGGGCACAATGCCGAATTAAGTACAAGCAGACTGACTCTTCTTGCTGTCTATGTTTTGAACCATTCCTGTGACACTAGTTATAGACTCCGATGCTTCACTCCTGGTTTACTGTATCCCTTGGACCTTCTTATTGACGATGAAACCCAGAAATTGCATCGGAATTGAATACAAGTGCACAATGCCGACTTAAGTAAATGAAGTCTGACTCTTCTTACTGTCTATGTTTTGAACCATTCCTGTGACACTAGTTATAGATTACGATGCTTCACTTCAGGAGTACTGTATCCCTCTGACCTTGTTATTGACGATGAAACACAGAAATTGCATCGGAATTAAATACAAAAGGCACAATGCCGACTAAAGTACAAGAAGACTGACTCTTCTTACTGTCTATGTTTTGATCCATCCCTGTGACACTAGTTATAGATTCCGATGCTTCACTCCAGGTTTACTGTATCCCTTATACCTTCTTATTGACGAAGAAACACAGAAATTGCATCGGAATCAAATACAATAGGCACAAGCCGACTTAAGAACAAGAAGACTGACTCTTCTTATTGACTATGGTTTGAACCATCCCTCTGACACTAGTTCTAGATTCCAATGCTTCACTCCAGGTTTACTGTATCCCTTGGACCTTCTTATTGACGATGAAACACAGAAATTGCATCGGAATTAAATACAATAGGCACAATGCCGACTTAAGTACAAGAAGACTGACTTTTGAACCATTCCTGTGACACTAGTTATAGATTCCGATGCTTCACTCCAGGTTTACTGTATCCCTTGGACTTTCTTATTGACGATGAAACACAAAAATTGCATCGGAATTAAATAGAAAATTCACAATGCCGAGTTAACTACGAGATGACTGACTCTTCTTACTGACTATGATTTGCACCATTCCTGTGACACTAGTTATAGATTCCGATGCTTAACTTCAGGATTACTGTATCCCACTGACCTTCTTAGTGACGATGAAACACAGAAATTGCATCGGAATTAAATACAACAAGCACAATGCCGACTAAAGAACAAGAATACTGACTCATCTTAAAGTCTGTGTTTTGAACCATTCCCTTGACACTAGTTATAGACTCCGATGCTTCACTCTTGGTTTACTGTATCCCTTGGACCTTCCTATTGACGATGAAACAAAGAAATTGCATCAGAATTAAATACAAAGGGGACAATGCCGAATTAAATACAAGAAGACTGCTTCCTCTTACTGTCTACGTTTTGAACCATTCCTGTGACACTAGTTATAAACTCCGATGCTTCACTCCTAGTTTACTGTATCACTTGGACCTTCTTATTGACGTTGATACCCAGAAATTGCATCGGAATTGAATACAAGTGCAAAATGCCGACTTAAGTAAAAGAAGTCTGAGTCTTCTTACTGTCTATGTTTTGAACCATTCCTGTGACACTAGTTATAGATTCCGAAGCTTCACTCCAGCTTTACTGTATCCCTTGGACCTTGTTATTGACGATGAAACAAAGAAATTGCATCGGAATTAAATACAAAAGGCACAATACCGACTTAAGTACAAGTAGACGGACTCTTCTTACTGCCTATGTTTTGAACCATCCCTGTGACACTAGTTATAGAATCCGATGCTTCACTCTACGTTTACTGTATCCCTTGGACCTTCATATGGACGATGAAACACAGAAATTGCATCGGAATCAAATACAATAGGCACAATGCCGACTTAAGTACAAGAAGACTGACTCTTCTTATTGACTATGTTTTGAACCATCCCTGTGACACTAGTTATAGATTCCAGTGCTTCACTCCAGGTTTACTGTATCCCTTGGACCTTCTTATTGACGATGAAACACAGAAATTGCATCGGAATTAAATTCAATAGGCACAATGCCGACTCAAGTACAAGAAGACTGACTCTTCTTACTTACTATGTTTTGAACCATTCCTGTGACACTAGTCATAGATACCGATGCTTAACTTCAGGATTACTGTATCCCACTTACCTTCTTATTGACGATGAAACACAGAAATTGCATTGGAATTAAATACAGTAGGCACGATGCCGATTTAGGTTCAAGAAGACTGGGTCTTCTGACAGTCAATGTTTTGAACTATCCTTGTGACACTAGTTATTAATTCCGATGCTTCACTCCAGGGTTACTGTATCCCTTGGACCTTCTTATTGACGATGAAACACAGAAATTGTATCGGAATGAAATACAAAAGTCACAATGCCGACTTAAGTACAAGAAGACTGACTCTTTTAATTGACTAAGCTTTGAACCATTCCTGTGACACTAGTTATAAATTCCGATGCTTCACTTCAGGTTTACTGTATCGCTCGGACCCTCCTATTGACGATGAAACACAGAAATTGCATCGGAATTAAATACAAAAGGCACAATGCAGACTTAAGTACAAGAAGACTGACTCTTCTTACTGTCTATCATTTGAACCATTCCTGTGACACTAGTTATAGATTCCGATGCTTCACTCCATGTTTACCGTATCCCTCGGACCTTCTTATTGACGATGAAACGCAGAAATTGCATCAGAATTAAATACAAAAGGCACAATGCCGACTAAAGTACAAGAAGACTGATTCTTCTGACAGTCTATGTTTTGAACCATTCCTGTGACACTAGTTATAGATTCCGGTGCTTCACTCCAGGTTTACTGTATCCCTCTGACCTTCTTATTGACGATGAAACACAGAAATTACATCGGAATTAAATAGAAAATTCACAATACCGACTTCAGTACAAGAAGACTGACTCTTCCTACTGTCTATGATTTGAACCATTCCTGTGACACTAGTTTTTTATTCAGATGCTTCACTTGAGGTTTACTGTACCCCTCGGACCTTCTTATTGACGATGAAACACAGAAATTGCATCGCAATGAAATTCAAAAGGCACAATGCCGACATAAGTACAAGCAGACTGAGTCTTCCTACTCTCTATGATTTGAACCATTCCTGTGACACTAGTTATAGATTCCGATGCTTCACTTCAGGTTTACTGTATCCCTCTGACCTTATTGACGATGAAACACACAAATTGCATCGGAATTAAATACAAGAGGCACAATGCTGACTTAAGTACATGTAGGATGACTTTTCCTACTGTCTATGTTTTGAACCATTCCTGTGACTCTAGTTATAGATTCCGATGGTTCATTTCAGGTTTACTGTATCCCTTGGACTTTCTTATTGACGATGAAACACAGAAATTGCGTCGTAATTAAATAGAAAAGGCACAATGCCGACTTAAGTACAAGAAGACTGACTCTTCAGAGTGACTATGTTTTGAACAATTCCTGTGACACTAGTTATAGATTCCGATGCTTCACTTCATGTTTACTGTATCCGTTGGAGCTTCCTATTTACGATGAGACACAGAAGTCGCATCGGAATTGAATAGAAAAGGACATTGCCGACTTATGTACAAGAAGACTGACTCTTCCTACTCTCTATGTTTTGAACCATTCCTGTGACACTAGTTTTTTATTCCAATGCTTCACTTGAGGTTTACTGTATCCCTCTGACCTTCTTAATGACGATGAAACAAAGAAATTGCATCGGAATTAAATTGAAAAGGCACAATGCCGACTTAAGTACAAGAATACTGACTCTTCTTACTGCCTAAGTTTGAACAATTCCTGTGACACTAGTTATAGATTCCGATGCTTCACTCCAGGTTTACTGTATCCCTTGGACGTTGTAATTGACGATGAAACACAGAAATTGCATCAGAATAAGATAGAAAATCTGCAATGATAACTTAAGTACAAGAAGACTGACTATTCTTACAGACTATGTTTTGAACCATTCCTGTGACACTAGTTATAGATTTCGATGCTTCAATTCGGGTTTTCTGTATCCCTCTGACCTTCTTATTGACGATGAAACACAGAAATTGCATCAGAATTAAATACAAAAGGCACAATGCCGAATTAAGTACAAGAAGACTGCCTCTTCTTACTGACTATGATTTTAACCATTCCTGTGACACTAGTTATAGACTCCGATGCTTCACTCCTGGTTTACTGCTTCCCTTGGACCTTGTTATTGACGATGAAACACAGAAATTGCATCGCAATTAAATACAAAAGACACAATACCGCCTTAAGTACAAGAAGACTGTCTCTTCTTACTGACTATGTTTTGAACCATTCCTGTGACACTAGTTATAGATTCCGACGCTTCACTCCAGGTTTACTGTATCCCTTGGACCTTTTTATTGACGATGAAACACAGTAATTGCATCGTAATTAAATACAAAAGGCACAATGCCGACTTAAGTAAAAGAAGTCTTACCCTTCTTACTGTCTGTGGTTTTGAACCATTCCTGTGACACTAGTTATTTATTCGGATGCTTCACTCCAGGTTTACTGTATCCATTAGACCTTCTTATTGACGATGAAACACAGAAATTGCATCAGAATTTAAATGCAAAGGGCACAATGCCGAATTAAGTACAAGAAGACTGACTCTTCCTACTGTCTATGTTTTGAACCATTCCTGTGACACTAGTTATAGACTCCGATGCTTCACTCCTGGTTTACTGCTTCCCTTGGACCTTGTTATTGACGATGAAACACAGAAATTGCATCGCAATTAAATACAAAAGACACAATACCGCCTTAAGTACAAGAAGACTGTCTCTTCTTACTGACTATGTTTTGCACCATTCCTGTGACACTAGTCATAGATTTCGATGCTTCACTTCAGGATTAATGTATCCCTCTGACCTTGTTATTGACGATGAAACACATGAATTGCATCGGAATTAAATACAAAAGGCACAATGCCGACTAAAGTACTAGAAGACTGACTCTTCTTACTGTCTATGTTTTGAACCATCCCTGTGACACTAGTTATAGATTCCAATGCTTCACTCCAGGTTTACTGTATCCCTTGGACCTTCTTATTGACGATGAAACACAGAAATTGCATCGGAATCAAATACAATAGGCACAATGCCGACTTAAGTACAAGAAGACTGACTCTTCTTATTGACTATGCTTTGAACCATCCCTGTGACACTAGTTATAGATTCCGATGCTTCACTCCAGGTTTACTGTATCCCTTGGACCTTCTTATTGACGATGAAACACAGAAATTGCATCGGAATCAAATACAATAGGCACAATGCCGACTTAAGTACAAGAAGACTGACTGTTCTTATTGAGTATGCTTTGAACCATCCCTGTGACACTAGTTATAGATTCCGATGCTTCACTCCAGGTTTACTGTATCCCTCGGACCTTCGTATGGACGATGGAACACAGAAATTGCATCGGAATGAAATTCAAAAGGCACAATGCAGACTTAAGTACAAGAAGACTGAGTCTTCCAACTCTCTATAGTTTGAACCATTCCTGTGACACTATTTATAGATTCCGATGCATCACTTCAGGTTTACTGTATCCCTCTGACCTTCTTATTGACGAACAAACATACAAATTGCATCAGAATTAAATACAAGAGGCACAATGCCGATTTAAGTACAAGAGGACTGAGTCTTCTTACTGACTATGTTTTGAACCATTCCTGTGACACTAGTTATAGATTCCGATGCTTCACTTCAGTTTTACTGTATCCCTCTGACCTTCTTATTGACGATGAAACACAGAAATTGCATCGGAATTAAATACAAAAGGCACAATGCCGACTTAAGTACATGTAGACTGTCTTTTCATACTGTCTATGTTTTGAACCATTCCTGTGACACTAGTTATGGATTCCGATGGTTCACACCAGGTTTACTGTATCCCTTGGACCTTCTTATTGACGATGGAACACAGAAATTGCATCGTAATTAAATACAAAAGGCACAATGCCGACTTAAGTACAAGAAGACTGACTCTTCTTACTGTCTATGTTTTGAACCATTCCTGTGACACTAGTTATAGATTCCGATGCTTCACACCAGGTTTACTGTATCCCTTGGACCTTCTTATTGACGATGGAACACAGAAATTGCATCGTAATTAAATACAAAAGGCACAATGCCGACTTACGTACAAGAAGACTGACTCTTCTTACTGTCTATGTTTTGAACCATTCCTGTGACACTAGCTATAGATTCCGATGCTTCACTCCAGGTTTACTGTATCCCTTGGACCTTCTTATTGACGATGAAACACAGAATTTGCATCAGAATTAAATAGAATATGCACAATGCCGACTTATGTACAAGAAGATTGACTCTTCCTACTCTTTACGTATTAAACCATTCCTGTGACACTAGTTTTTTATTCCGATGCTTCACTTGAGGTTTACTGTATCCCTCGGTCCTACTTATGGACGATGAAACACAGAAATTGCATCGGAATGAAATACAAAAAGCACAATGCCGACTTAAGTACAAGAAGACTGACTCTTCTTACTGACTATGTTTTGAACCATCCCTGTGACTCTAGTTATAGATTCCGATGCTTCACCTCAGGTTTACTGTATCCCTCTGACCTTCTTATTGACGATGAAACACAGAAATTGCATCGGAATTAAATACAAAAAGCACAATGCCGGCTTAAGTACATGTAGACTGACTTTTCCTACTGTCTATGATTTGAACGATTCCTGTGACACTAATTACAGATTCCGATGGTTCATTTCAGGTTTACTGTATCCCTTTGACCTTCTTATTGACAATGAAACACAGAAGTTGCATCGGAATTAAATTCAAAAGGCAATATGCCGACTTAAGTACGAGAAGACTGACTCTTCCAACTGTCTATGTTTTGAACCGTTCGTGTGACCGTAGTTACAGATTCCGATGCTTCACTTCAGGTTTACTGTATCCCTCTGACCTTCTTATTGACGATGAAACACAGAAATTGCATCGGAATTAAATAGAAAAGGCACAATGCCGACTTAACTACAAGAATACTGTATCTTATTACTGTCTATATTTTGAACCATTCCTGTGACACTAGTTATAGATTCCGATGCTTTACTCCAGGTTTACTATATCCCTTGGACCTTCTTATTGACGATGAAACACAGAAATTGCATCAGAATGAAATAGAATATGCACAATGCCGACTTATGTACAAGAAGAGTGCCTCTTCCAACTGTCTATGATTTGAACCATTCGTGTGACACTAGTTATAGATTGCGATGCTTTACTTCAGGTTTACTGCATCCCTCTGACCTTCTTATTGACGATGAAACACAGAAATTGCATCGGAATTAAATAGAAAAGGCACAATGCCGAATTAAGTACAAGAAGACTGACTCTACTTACTGTCTATGTTTTGAACCATTCCTGTGACACTAGTTATAGACTCCGATGCTTCACTCCTGGTTTACTGAATCCCTTGGACCTTCTTATTGACGATGAAACACAGAAATTGCATCGGAATTAAATAGAAAATCTACAACGATGACTTAAGTACAAGAAGACTGACTTTTCTTACTGACTATGATTTGAACCATTCCTGTGACACTAGTTATAGATTCCAATGCTTCAATTCGGGTTTCGTGTATCCCTCTGACCTTCTTATTGACGATGAAACACAGAAATTGCATCAGAATTAAATACAAAGGGCACAATTCCGAATTAAGTGCAAGAAGACTGACTCTTCTTACTTTCTATGTTTTGAACCGTTCCTGTGACACTAGTTATAGACTCCGATGCTTCACTCCAGGTTTACTGTATCCCTTGGACCTTCTTATTGACGATGAAACACAGAAATTGCATCGGAATTAAATACAAAAGGCACGATGCCGACTTAGGTACAAGAAGACTGACTCTTCTTACTGTCTATGCTTTGAACCATCCCTGTGACACTAGTTATAGATTCGGATGCTTTACTCCAGGTTTACTGTATCCCTTGGACCTACTTATTGACGATGAAACACAGAAATTGTATCGGAATTAAATACAAAGTCACAATGCCGACTCAAGTACAAGAAGACTGACTGTTCTTATTGACTATGTTTTGAACCATTCCTGAGACACTAGTTATAAATTCCGATGCTTCACTTCAGGTTTACTGTATCCCTCGGACCCTCTTATTGACGATGAAACAAAGAAATTGCATCGGAATTAAATACAAAAGGCACAATGCAGACTTAAGTACAAGGAGACTGACTCTTCTTACTGTCTATCTTTTGAAAAATGCCTGTGACACTAGTTATAGATTCCGGTGCTTCACTCCAGGTTTACTGTATCCCTCTGACCTTCTTATTGACGATGAAACACAGAAATTGCAACGGAATTAAATAGAAAAGGCACAATACCGACTTAAGTACAAGAAGACTGACTCTTCCTACTGTCTATGATTTGAACCATTCCTGTGACACTAGTTTTTTATTCCGATGCTTCACTTGAGTTTTACTGTATACCTCTGACCTTCTTATTGACGATGTAATACACAAATTGCATCGGAATTAAATACAAGAGGCACAATGCCGACTTACGTACAAGAAGACTGAGCCTTCCAACTCTCTATGTTTTGAACCATTCCTGTGACACTAGTTATAGATTCCGATGCTCCACTTCAGGTTTACTGTATCCTTCTGACCTTCTTATTGACGATAAAAAACACAAATTGCATCGGAATTAAATACAAGAGGCACAATGCCGACTTAAGTACAGGAAGACTGAGTCTTCTTACTGACTATGTTTTGAACCATTCCTGTGACACTAGTTATAGATTCCGATGCTTCACTTCAGTTTTACTGTATTCCTCTGACCTTCTTATTGACGATGAAACACAGAAATTGTATCGGAATTAAATACAAAAGGCACAATGCCAACTTAAGTACATGTAGACTGACTTTCCCTACTGTCTATGTATTGAACCATTCCTGTGACACTAGTTATAGATTCCGATGGTTCATTTCAGGTTCACTGTATCCCTTGGACCTTCTTATTGACGATGAAACACCGAAATTGCATCTGAATGAAATAGAATATGCACAATGCCGACTTATGTACAAGAAGAGTGACTCTTCCAACTGTCTATGATTTGAACCATTCGTGTGACACTAGTTATAGATTGCGATGCTTTACTTCAGGTTTACTGTATGCCTCTGACCTTCTTATTGACGATGAAACACAGAAATTGCATCGGAATTAAATAGAAAAGGCACAATGCCGACTTAACCACAAGAAGACTGACTCTTCTTACTGACTATGTTTGAACTATTCCTGTGACACTAGTTATTGATTCTGATGCTTACCTTCAGGATTACTGTATCCCACTGACATTCTTAGTGACGATGAAACACAGAAATTTCATCGGAATTAAATACAAAAACCACAATGCCGACTAAAGTACAAGAATACTGACTCATCTTACTGTCTATGCTTTGAACCGTCTCTGTGACACTAGTTATAGATTCCGATGCTTCACTCCTGGTTTACTGTATCTATTGGACCTTCTTATTGACGATGAATAACAGAAATTGCATCGGAATTAAATACAAAAGGCACAATACCGACCTAAGTACAAGAAGACTGACTCTTCTTACTGACTATGTTTTGTACCATTCCTGTGCCACTAGTTATAGATTCCGTGCCTCACATCAGGTTTACTGTATCCCTCTGACCTCCTTATTTCCGAAGAAACACAGAAACTGCATCCGACTTAAATACAAAAGGCACAATGCCGAATTAAGTACACGAAGACTGACTCTTCTTACTGTCAGTGTTTTGAACCATTCCTGTGACACTAGTTATAAATTCCGATGCTTCACTTCAGGTTTACTATATCCCTTGGACCTTCTTATTGACGATGAAACACAGAAATTGCATCGGAATTAAATTGAAAAGGCACAATGCCGACTTAAGTACAAGAATACTGACTCTTCTTACTGTCTATGTTTGAACCATTCCTGTGACACTAGCTATAGATTCCGATGCTTCTATTCAGGTTTACTGTATCCCTATGACCTTCTTATTGACGATGAAATACAGAAATTGCATCGGAATTAAATACGAAAGGCACAATGCCGAATTAAGTACAAGAAGACTGACTCTTCTTACTGACTTTGTTTTGAACCATTCCTGTGACACTAGTCATAGATTCCGATGCTTAACTTCAGGATTACTGTATCCCTCTGACATTCTTATTGACGATGAAACACAGAAATTGCTTCGGAATTAAATACAAAAGGCACAATGGCGACTAAAGTACAAGAAGACTGACTCTCCTGACGGTCTATGTTTTGAACCATTCCTGTGACACTAGTTATAGATTCCGGTGCTTCACTCCAGGTTTACTGTATCCCTTGGACATGCTTATTGACGATGAAACGCAGAAATTGCATCGGAATTAAATACAAAAGGCACAATGCCGACTTAAGTACAAGAAGACTGACTCCTCTTACTGACTATGTTTTGCACCATTCCTGTGACACTAGTCATAGATTCCGATGCTTCACTCCAGGTTTACTGTATCCCTTGGACCTTCTTATTGACGATGAAACACAGAAATTGCATCGGAATAAATACAACAGGCACAATGCCTACTTAAGTACAAGAAGATTGACTCTTCTTACTGACTATGTTTTGAACCATCCCTGTGACACTAGTTATAGTTTCCGATGCTTCACTCCAGGTTTACTGTATCTCTTGGACTTTCTTATTGACGATGAAACACAGAAACGGCATCGGAATTATATACAATAGGCACAATGCGGACTTAAGTACAAGAAGACTGACTCTTCTTACTGACTATGTTTTGAACCATTCCTGTGACACTAGTCATAGATACCGATGCTTAACTTCAGGATGCCGACATAAGTACAAGAATACTGACACTTCTTACTGTCTATATTTGAATCATTCCTGTGACACTAGCTATAGACTCCGATGCTTCTATTCAGGTTTACTGTATCCCTCTGACCTTCTTATTGACGATGAAACACAGAAATTGCATCGGAATTAAATACGAAAGGCACAATGCCGACTTAAGTACAAGAAGACTGACTCTTCTTACTGACTATGTTTTGAACCATTCCTGTGACACTAGTTATAGATTCCGATGCTTCTCTTTAGGTTAACTGTATCCCTCTGAACTTCTTATTGACGATGAAACATAGAAATTGCATCAGAATTTAATACAAAAGGCACAATGCCGAATTAAGTACAAGAAGACTGACTCTTCAGACTGACTATGTTTTGAACCATTCCTGTGACACTAGTCATAGATTCCGATCCTTAACTTCAGGATTACTGTATCCCTCTGACATTCTTATTTACAATGAAACACAGAAATTGCATCGGAATTAAATACAAAAGGCACGATGCCGACTTAGGTACAAGAAGACTGACTCTTCTTACTGTCTATGTTTTGAACCATCCCTGTGACACTAGTTATAGATTCCGATGCTTCACTCCAGGTTTACTATATCCCTTGGACCTTCTTATTGACGATGAAACACAGAAATTGCATCAGAATGAAATAGAATGTGCACAATGCCGACTTATGTACAAGAAGAGTGACTCTTCCAACTTTCTATGATTTGAACCATTCGTGTGACACTAGTTATAGATTGCAATGCTTTACTTCAGGTTTACTGTATCCCTCTGACCTTCTTATTGACGATGAAACACAGAAATTGCATCGGAATGAAATAGAAAAGGCACAATGCCGACTTAACTACAAGAAGACTGACTCTTCTTACTGACTATGTTTGAACTATTCTTGTGACACTAGTTACTGTTTCTGATGCTTACCTTCAGGATTACTGTATCCCACTGACATTCTTAGTGACGATGAAACACAGAAATTTCATCGGAATTAAATACAAAAACCACAATGCCGACTAAAGTACAAGAATACTGACTCATCTTACTGTCTATGCTTTGAACCGTCTCTGTGACACTAGTTATAGATTCCGATGCTTCACTCCTGGTTTACTGTATCTATTGGACCTTCTTATTGACGATGAATAACAGAAATTGCATCGGAATTAAATACAAAAGGCACAATACCGACCTAAGTACAAGAAGACTGACTCTTCTTACTGACTATGTTTTGTACCATTCCTGTGCCACTAGTTATAGATTCCGTGCCTCACATCAGGTTTACTGTATCCCTCTGACCTCCTTATTTCCGAAGAAACACAGAAACTGCATCCGACTTAAATACAAAAGGCACAATGCCGAATTAAGTACAAGAAGACTGACTCTTCTTACTGTCAGTGTTTTGAACCATTCCTGTGACACTAGTTATAAATTCCGATGCTTCACTTCAGGTTTACTGTATCCCTTGGACCTTCTTATTGACGATGAAACACAGAAATTGCATCGGAATTAAATTGAAAAGGCACAATGCCGGTTTAAGTACAAGAATACTGACTCTTCTTACTGTCTATGTTTGAACCATTCCTGTGACACTAGCTATAGATTCCGATGCTTCTATTCAGGTTTACTGTATCCCTCTGACCTTCTTATTGACGATGACATACAGAAATTGCATCGGAATTAAATACGAAAGGCACAATGCCGACTTAAGTAGAAGAAGACTGACTCTTCTTACTGACTATGTTTCGAACCATTCCTGTGACACTAGTTATAGATTCCGATGCTTCTCTTTAGGTTTACTGTATCCCTCTGACCTTCTTATTTACGATGAAACACAGAAATTGCATCAGAATTAAATACAAAAGGCACAATGCCGAATTAAGTACAAGAAGACTGACTCTTCTTACTGACTATGTTTTGAACCATTCCTGTGACACTAGTCATAGATTCCGATGCTTAACTTCAGGATTACTGTATCCCTCTGACATTCTTATTGACGATGAAACACAGAAATTGCTTCGGAATTAAATACAAAAGGCACAATGGCGACTAAAGTACAAGAAGACTGACTCTCCTGACGCTCTATGTTTTGAACCATTCCTGTGACACTAGTTATAGATTCCGGTGCTTCACTCCAGGTTTACTGTATCCCTTGGACATGCTTATTGACGATGAAACGCAGAAATTGCATCGGAATTAAATACAAAAGGCACAATACCGACTTAAGTACAAGAAGACTGACTCCTCTTACTGACTATGTTTTGCACCATTCCTGTGACACTAGTCATAGATTCCGATGCTTCACTCCAGGTTTACTGTATCCCTTGGACCTTCTTATTGACGATGAAACACAGAAATTGCATCGGAATAAATACAACAGGCACAAAGCCTACTTAAGTACAAGAAGTTTGACTCTTCTTACTGACTATGTTTTGAACCATCCCTGTGACACTAGTTATAGTTTCCGATGCTTCACTCCAGGTTTACTGTATCCCTTGGACTTTCTTATTGACGATGAAACACAGAAACGGCATCGGAATTAAATACAATAGGCACAATGCGGACTTAAGTACAAGAAGACTGACTCTTCTTACTGACTATGTTTTGAACCATTCCTGTGACACTAGTCATAGATTCCGATGCTTAACTTCAGGATGCCGACATAAGTACAAGAATACTGACTCTTCTTACTGTCTATATTTGAATCATTCCTGTGACACTAGCTGTAGACTCCGATGCTTCTATTCAGGTTTACTGTATCCCTCTGACCTTCTTATTGACGATGAAACACAGAAATTGCATCGGAATTAAATACGAAAGGCACAATGCCGACTTAAGTACAGGAAGACTGACTCTTCTTACTGACTATGTTTTGAACCATTCCTGTGACACTAGTTATAGATTCCGATGCTTCTCTTTAGGTTAACTGTATCCCTCTGACCTTCTTATTGACGATGAAACACAGAAATTGCATCAGAATTAAATACAAAAGGCACAATGCCGAATTAAGTACAAGAAGACTGACTCTTCAGACTGACTATGTTTTGAACCATTCCTGTGACACTAGTCATAGATTCCGATGCTTAACTTCAGGATTACTGTATCCCTCTGACATTCTTATTTACAATGAAACACAGAAATTGCATCGGAATTAAATACAAAAGGCACGATGCCGACTTAGGTACAAGAAGACTGACTCTTCTTACCGTCTATGTTTTGAACCATCCCTGTGACACTAGTTATAGATTCCGATGCTTCACTCCAGGTTTACTGTATCCCTTGGACCTTCTTATTGACGATGAAACACAGAAAGTGTATCTTAATTAAATTCAAAAGTCACAATGCCGACTTAAGTACAAGAAGACTGACTCTTCTTATTGACTATGTTTTGAACCATTCCTGTGACACTAGTAATAAATTCCGATGCTTCACTTCAGGTTTACTGTATCCCTCGGACCCTCTTATTGACGATGAAACACAGAAATTGCATCGGACGTAAGTACAAAAGGCACAATGCAGACTTAAGTACAAGAAGACTGACTCTTCTTACTGTCTATCTTTTGAACCATTCCTGTGACACTAGTTATAGATTCCGGTGCTACACTCCAGGTTTACTGTAATTCTCTGACCTTCTTATTGACGATGAAACACAGAAATTGCATCGGAATTAAATAGAAAACTCACAATACCGACTTAAGTACAAGAAGACTGACTCTTCCTACTGTCTATGATTTTAACCATTCCTGTGACACTAGTTTTTTATTCCGATGCTTCACTTGAGGTTTACTGTATCCCTCTGACCTTCTTATTGACGATGAAACTCACAAATTGCATCGGAAATAAATACAAGAGGCACAATGCCGATTTAAGTACAAGAAGACTGAGTCTTCCAACTGTCTATGTTTTGAACCATTACTGTGACACTAGTTATAGATTCCGATGCTTCACTTCAGGTTTACTGTATCCCTCTGACCTTCTTATTGACGATGAAACACACAAATGCATCGGAATTAAATACAAGAGCCACAATGCCGACTGAAGTACAAGAAGACTGAGTCTTCTTACTGACTATGATTTGAACCATTCCTGTGACACTAGTTTTAGATTCCGATGCTTCACTTCAGTTTTACTGCATCTCTGATCTTCTTAGTGACGATGAAACACAGAAATTGCATCGGAAAGAAATACAAAAGGCACAATGCCGACTTAAGTACATGCAGACTGACTTTTCCTACTGTCTATGTTTTGAACCATTCCTGTGACACTGGTTACAGATTCCGATGGTTCATTTCAGGTTTACTGTATCCCTTGGACCTTCTTATAGACGATGAAACACAGAAATTGCATCGGAATTAAATACAAAACGCACAATGCCGACATAAGTACAAGAAGAGTGACACTTCCAACTGACTATGATTTGAGCCATTCGTGTGACACTAGTTATAGATTCCGATGCCTCACTTCAGGTTTACTCTATCCCTCAGACCTTCTTATTAACGATGAAACACAGAAATTGCATCGGAATTAAATAAAAAAGGCACAATGCCGAATTAAGTAGGAGAAGACTGACTCTTCTTACTGACTATGTTTTGAACCGTTCCTGTGACACTAGTCATAGATTCCGATGCTTAACTTCAGGATTACTGCATCCCTCTGACATTATTATTGACGATGAAACACAGAAATTGCTTCGGAATTAAATACAAAAGGCACAATGCCGACTAAAGTACAAGAAGACTGACTCTTCTGACAGTCTATGTTTTGAACCATTCTTGTGACACTAGTTATAGATTCCGATGCTTCACTTCAGGTTTACTGTATCCCTTTGACCTTCTTATTGACGATGAGACACAGAAATTGCATTGGAATTAAATACAAAAAGCACAATGCCGACTTAGGTACAAGAAAACTGACTCTTCCTACTCTCTACGTTTTGCACCATTCCTGTGAAGCTAGGCATAGATTCTGACGCTTCACTTCAGGTTTACTGTATCATTTGGAACTTCTTATTGACGATGAAACACAGGAATTCCATCGGAATTAAATACAAAAGCCACAATACCGACTTAAGTACAAGAAGTCTGACTCTTCTTACTGACTATGTTTTGAACCATTCCTGTGACACTAGTCATAGATTCCGATGCTTAACTTCAGGATTACTGTATCCCTCTGACATTCTTATTGTCGACGAAACACAGAAATTGCTTCGGAATTAAATACAAAAGGCTCAATGCCGACTAAAGTACAAGAAGACTGACTCTTCTTACTGACTATGTTTTGAATCATTCCTGTGACACTAGTTATAGATCCGACGCTTCACTTCAGGTTTACTGTATCCCTCTGACCTTCTTATTGACGATGAAACACAGAAATTGCATCGGAATTAAATACAAAAAGGACAATGCCGAACTAGGTACAAGAAGACTGACTCTTCTTACTGTCTATGTTTTGAACCATCCCTGTGACACTAGTTATAGATTCCGATGCTTCACTCCAGGTTTACTGTATCCCTCTGACCTTCTTACGAACGATGAAGCTTAGAAATTGCATCGGAATTAAATACAAAAGGGACAATGCCGACTAAAGTACAAGAATACTGACTTATCTTACTGTCTATGTTTTGAACCGTCCCTGTGACACTAGTTATAGATTCCGATGCTTCACTCCAGGTTTAGTGTATCAATTGGACCTTCTTATTGACGATGAAACACAAAAATTGCATCGGAATTAAATAGAATATGCACAATGCCGACTTATGTACAAGAAGATTGACTCTTTCTACTCTCTATGTTTTGAACCATTCCTGTGACACTAGTTTTTTATTCCGATGCTTCACTTGAGGTTTACTGTATCCCTCGGTCCTACTTATGGACGATGAAACACAGAAATTGCATCGGAATTAAATACGATAGGCACAATGCCGACTTAAGTAAAAGCAGTCTGACTCTTCTTACTGTCTGTGTTTTGAACCATTCCTGTGACACTAGTTATAGATTCCGATGCATGACTTCAGGTTTACTGTATCCCTCTGACCTTCTTATTGACGATGAAACACACAAATTGCATCAGAATTAAATACAAGAGGCACAATGCCGACTTAACTACAAGAAGACTGACTCTTCTTAGTGACTATGTTTTGAACCGTTCCTGTGACACTAGTTATAGATTCTGATGCTTAACTTCAGGATTACTGTATTCCACTGATTTTCTTAGTGACGATGAAACACAGAAATTGCATCGGAATTAAATATAAAAAGCACAAAGCCGACTTAAGTACAAGAATACTGACTCATCTTACTGACTATGATTTGAACCGTCCCTGTGACACTAGTTATAGATTCCGATGCTTCACTCCAGGTTTACTGTATCCCTCGGACCTTCTTATTGACGATGTAACACAGAAATTGAATCGGAATTAAATACAAAAGGAACAATACAGACCTAAGTACAAGAAGACTGGCTCTTCTTACTGACAATGATTCGAACCATTCCTGTGCCACTAGTTACAGATTCCGTGCTTCACATCACGTTTACTGTATCCCTCAGACCTTCTTATTTCCGATGAAACACAGAAATTACATCCGAATAAATACAAAAGGCATAATGTCGAATTAAGTACAGGAAGACTGACTCTTCTTACTGTCTATGTTTTGAACCATTCCTGTGACACTAGTTATAGACTCCGATGCTTCACTCAAGGTTTACTGTATATCTTGGACCTTCTTATTGACGATGAAACACAGAAATTGTATCGGAATTAAATACGATAGGCACAATGCCGACTTCAGTAAAAGAAGTCTGACTCTTCTTACTGTCTGTGTTTTGAACCATTCCTGTGACACTAGTTATAGACTCCGATGCTTCACTCCTGGTTTACTGTATCCCTTGGACCTTCTTATTGACGATGAAACACAGAATTTGCATCAGAATTAAATAGAATATGCACAATGCCGACTTATGTACAAGAAGATTGACTCTTCCTACTCTTTACGTATTAAACCATTCCTGTGACTCTAGTTTTTTATTCCGATGCTTCACTTGAGGTTTACTGTATCCCTCGGTCCTACTTATGGACGATGAAACACAGAAATTGCATCGGAATTAAATAGAAAAGGCACAATGCCGACTTAACTACAAGAAGACTGTATCTTATTACTGTCTATATTTTGAACCATTCCTGTGACACTAGTTATAGATTCCGATGCTTTTCTCCAGGTTTACTATATCCCTTGGACCTTCCTATTGACGATGAAACACAGAAATTGCATCAGAATGAAATAGAATATGCACAATGCCGACTTATGTACATGAAGAGTGACTCTTCCAACTGTCTATGATTTCAACCATTCGTGTGACACTAGTTATAGATTGCGATGCTTTACTTCAGGTTTACTGTATCCCTCTGACCTTCTTATTGACGATGAAACACAGAAATTGCATCGGAATTAAATAGAAAAGGCACAATGCCGAATTAAGTACAAGAAGACTGACTCTTCTTACTGTCTATGTTTTGAACCATTCCTGTGACACTAGTTATAGACTCCGATGCTTCACTCCTGGTTTACTGAATCCCTTGGACCTTCTTATTGACGATGAAACACAGAAATTGCATCGGAATTAAATAGAAAATCTACAACGATGACTTAAGTACAAGAAGACTGACTTTTCTTACTGACTATGATTTGAACCATTCCTGTGACACTAGTTATAGATTCCAATGCTTCAATTCGGGTTTCTTGTATCCCTCTGACCTTCTTATTGACGATGAAACACAGAAATTGCATCAGAATTAAATACAAAGGGCACAATTCCGAATTAAGTGCAAGAAGACTGACTCTTCTTACTTTCTATGTTTTGAACCGTTCCTGTGACACTAGTTATAGACTCCGATGCTTCACTCCAGGTTTACTGTATCCCTTGGACCTTCTTATTGACGATGAAACACAGAAATTGCAACGGAATTAAATTCAAAAGGCACAATACCGACTTAAGTACAAGAAGACTGACACATCTTACTGACTATGTTTTGCACCATTCCTGTGACACTAGTCATACATTCCGATGCTTCACTTCAGGATTACTGTATCCCTCTGTCCTTAATATTAACGATGAAACACAGAAATTGCATCGGAATTAAAAAAAACTCACAATGCCGACTAAAGTACAAGAAGACTGACACTTCTTACTGTCTATGCTTTGAACCATCCCTGTGACACTAGTTATAGATTCCGATGCTTTACTCCAGGTTTACTGTATCCCTTGGACCTTCTTATTGACGAAGAAACACAGAAATTGCATCGGAAACAAATACAATAGGCCCAATGCCGACTTAAGTACAAGAAGACTGACTCTTCCTACTGACTATGCTTTGAACCATCCCTGTGACACTAGTTATAGATTCTGATGCTTCACTCAAGGTTTACTGTATCCCTTGGACCTTCTTATTGACGATGAAACACAGAAATTGCATCGGAATTAAATACAATAGGCACAATGCCGACTTAAGTACAAGAAGACTGACTATTCTTACTGACTATGTTTTGGACCATTCCTGTGGCACTAGTCATAGATACCGATGCTTAACTTCAGGATTACTGTATCCCACTTACCTTCTTATTGACGATGAAACACAGAAATTGCATCGGAATTAAATACAAAAGGCACGATGCAGACTTAGGTACAAGAAGACTGACTCTTCTTACTGTCTATGCTTTGAACCATCCCTGTGACACTAGTTATAGATTCGGATGCTTTACTCCAGGTTTACTGTATCCCTTGGACCTACTTATTGACGATGAAACACAGAAATTGTATCGGAATTAAATACAAAGTCACAATGCCGACTCAAGTACAAGAAGACTGACTGTTCTTATTGACTATGTTTTGAACCATTCCTGAGACACTAGTTATAAATTCCGATGCTTCACTTCAGGTTTACTGTATCCCTCGGACCCTCTTATTGACGATGAAACAAAGAAATTGCATCGGAATTAAATACAAAAGGCACAATGCAGACTTAAGTACAAGAAGACTGACTCTTCTTACTGTCTATCTTTTGAACCATGCCTGTGACACTAGTTATAGATTCCGATGCTTCACTCCAGGTTTACTGTATCCCTTGGACCTTCTTATTGACGATGAAACACAGAAATTGCATCAGAAATCAATAGAAAAGGCACAATGCCGACTAAAGTACAAGATGACTGACTCTTCTGACAGTTATGTTTTGAACCATTCCTTTGACACTAGTTATAGATTCCGGTGCTTCACTCCAGGTTTACTGTATCCCTCTGACCTTCTTATTGACGATGAAACACAGAAATTGCAACGGAATTAAATAGAAAAGGCACAATACCGACTTAAGTACAAGAAGACTGACTCTTCCTACTGTCTATGATTTGAACCATTCCTGTGACACTAGTTTTTTATTCCGATGCTTCACTTGAGTTTCACTGTATACCTCTGACCTTCTTATTGACGATGTAATACACAAATTGCATCGGAATTAAATACAAGAGGCACAATGCCGACTTACGTACAAGAAGACTGAGCCTTCCAACTCTCTATGTTTTGAACCATTCCTGTGACACTAGTTATAGATTCCGATGCTCCACTTCAGGTTTACTGTATCCTTCTGACCTTCTTATTGACGATAAAAAACACAAATCGCATCGGAATTAAATACAAGAGGCACAATGCCGACTTAAGTACAGGAAGACTGAGTCTTCTTACTGACTATGTTTTGAACCATTCCTGTGACACTAGTTATAGATTCCGATGCTTCACTTCAGTTTTACTGTATCCCTCTGACCTTCTTATTGACGATGAAACACAGAAATTGTATCGGAATTAAATACAAAAGGCACAATGCCAACTTAAGTACATGTAGACTGACTTTCCCTACTGTCTATGTTTTGAACCATTCCTGTGACTCTAGTTATAGATTCCGATGGTTCATTTCAGGTTCACTGTATCCCTTGGACCTTCTTATTGACGATGAAACACAGAAATTGCATCAGAATGAAATAGAATATGCACAATGCCGACTTATGTACAAGAAGAGTGACTCTTCCAACTGTCTATGATTTGAACCATTCGTGTGACACTAGTTATAGATTGCGATGCTTTACTTCAGGTTTACTGTATCCCTCTGACCTTCTTATTGACGATGAAACACAGAAATTGCATCGGAATTAAATAGAAAAGGCACAATGCCGACTTAACTACAAGAAGACTGACTCTTCTTACTGACTATGTTTGAACTATTCCTGTGACACTAGTTATTGATTCTGATGCTTACCTTCAGGATTGCTGTATCCCACTGACATTCTTAGTGACGATGAAACACAGAAATTTCATCGGAATTAAATACAAAAACCACAATGCCGACTAAAGTACAAGAATACTGACTCATCTTACTGTCTATGCTTTGACCCTCTCTGTGACACTAGTTATAGATTCCGATGCTTCACTCCTGGTTTACTGTATCTATTGGACCTTCTTATTGACGATGAATAACAGAAATTGCATCGGAATTAAATACAAAAGGCACAATACCGACCTAAGTACAAGAAGACTGACTCTTCTTACTGACTATGTTTTGTACCATTCCTGTGCCACTAGTTATAGATTCCGTGCCTCACATCAGGTTTACTGTATCCCTCTGACCTCCTTATTTCCGAAGAAACACAGAAACTGCATCCGACTTAAATACAAAAGGCACAATGCCCAATTAAGTACAAGAAGACTGACTCTTCTTACTGTCAGTGTTTTGAACCATTCCTGTGACACTAGTTATAAATTCCGATGCTTCACTTCAGGTTTACTGTATCCCTTGGACCTTCTTATTGACGATGGAACACAGAAATTGCATCGGAATTAAATTGAAAAGGCACAATGCCGACTTAAGTACAAGAATACTGACTCTTCTTACTGTCTATGTTTGAACCATTCCTGTGACACTAGCTATAGATTCCGATGCTTCTATTCAGGTTTACTGTATCCCTCTGACCTTCTTATTGACGATGAAATACAGAAATTGCATCGGAATTAAATACGAAAGGCACAATGCCGACTTAAGTAGAAGAAGACTGACTCTTCTTACTGACTATGTTACGAACCATTCCTGTGACACTAGTTATAGATTCCGATGCTTCTCTTTAGGTTTACTGTATCCCTCTGACCTTCTTATTTACGATGAAACACAGAAATTGCATCAGAATTAAATACAAAAGGCACAATGCCGAATTAAGTACAAGAAGACTGACTCTTCTTACTGACTATGTTTTGAACCATTCCTGTGACACTAGTCATAGATTCCGATGCTTAACTTCAGGATTACTGTTTCCCTCTGACATTCTTATTGACGATGAAACCCAGAAATTGCTTCGGAATTAAATACAAAAGGCACAATGGCGACTAAAGTACAAGAAGACTGACTCTCCTGACGGTCTATGTTTTGAACCATTCCTGTGACACTAGTTATAGATTCCAGTGCTTCACTCCAGGTTTACTGTATCCCTTGGACATGCTTATTGACGATGAAACGCAGAAATTGCATCGGAATTAAATACAAAAGGCACAATACCGACTTAAGTACAAGAAGACTGACTCCTCTTACTGACTATGTTTTGCACCATTCCTGTGACACTAGTCATAGATTCCAATGCTTCACTCCAGGTTTACTGTATCCCTTGGACCTTCTTATTGACGATGAAACACAGAAATTGCATCGGAATAAATACAACAGGCACAATGCCTACTTAAGTACAAGAAGATTGACTCTTCTTACTGACTATGTTTTGAACCATCCCTGTGACACTAGTTATAGTTTCCGATGCTTCACTCCAGGTTTACTGTATCCCTTGGACTTTCTTATTGACGATGAAACACAGAAACGGCATCGGAATTAAATACAATAGGCACAATGCGGACTTAAGTACAAGAAGACTGACTCTTCTTACTGACTATGTTTTGAACCATTCCTGTGACACTAGTCATAGATACCGATGCTTAACTTCAGGATGCCGACATAAGTACAAGAATATTGACTCTTCTTACTGTCTATATTTGAATCATTCCTGTGACACTAGCTATAGACTCCGATGCTTCTATTCAGGTTTACTGTATCCCTCTGACCTTCTTATTGACGATGAAACACAGAAATTGCATCGGAATTAAATACGAAAGGCACAATGCCGACTTAAGTACAAGAAGACTGACTCTTCTTACTGACTATGTTTTGAACCATTCCTGTGACACTAGTTATAGATTCCGATGCTTCTCTTTAGGTTAACTGTATCCCTCTGACATTCTTATTTACAATGAAACGCAGAAATTGCATCGGAATTAAATACAAAAGGCACGATGCCGACTTAGGTACAAGAAGACTGACTCTTCTTACTGTCTATGTTTTGAACCATCCCTGTGACACTAGTTATAGATTCCGATGCTTCACTCCAGGTTTACTGTATCCCTTGGACCTTCTTATTGACGATGAAACACAGAAAGTATATCTTAATTAAATTTAAAAGTCACAATGCCGACTTAAGTACAAGGAGACTGACTCTTCTTATTGACTATGTTTTGAACCATTCCTGTGACACTAGTTATAAATTCCGATGCTTCACTTCAGGTTTACTGTATCCCTCGGACCCTCTTATTGACGATGAAACACAGAAATTGCATCGGACGTAAGTACAAAAGGCACAATGCAGACTTAAGTACAAGAAGACTGACTCTTCTTACTGTCTATCTTTTGAACCATTCCTGTGACACTAGTTATAGATTCCGGTGCTACACTCCAGGTTTACTGTAACCCTCTGACCTTCTTATTGACGATGAAACACAGAAATTGCATCGGAATTAAATAGAAAAGGCACAATACCGATTTAAGTACAAGAAGACTGAGTCTTCCAACTGTCTATGTTTTGAACCATTACTGTGACACTAGTTATAGATTCCGATGCTTCACTTCAGGTTTACTGTATCCCTCTGACCTTCTTATTGACGATGAAACACACAAATGCATCGGAATTAAATACAAGAGCCACAATGCCGACTGAAGTACAAGAAGACTGAGTCTTCTTACTGACTATGATTTGAACCATTCCTGTGACACTAGTTTTAGATTCCGATGCTTCACTTCAGTTTTACTGCATCTCTGATCTTCTTAGTGACGATGAAACACAGAAATTGCATCGGAATGAAATACAAAAGGCACAATGCCGACTTAAGTACATGCAGACTGACTTTTCCTACTGTCTATGTTTTGAACCATTCCTGTGACACTGGTTACAGATTCCGATGGTTCATTTCAGGTTTACTGTATCCCTTGGACCTTCGTATAGACGATGAAACACAGAAATTGCATCGGAATTAAATACAAAAGGCACGATGCCGACTTAGGTACAAGAAGACTGACTCTTCTTACTGTCTATGTTTTGAACCATCCCTGTGACACTAGTTATAGATTCCGATGCTTCACTCCAGGTTTACTGTATCCCTCTGACCTTCTTACGAACGATGAAGCTTAGAAATTGCATCGGAATTAAATACAAAAGGCACAATGCCGACTAAAGTACAAGAATACTGACTTATCTTACTGTCTATGTTTTAAACCGTCCCTGTGACACTAGTTATAGATTCCGATGCTTCACTCCAGGTTTAGTGTATCAATTGGACTTTCTTATTGACGATGAAACACAGAAATTGCATCGGAATTAAATACAAAAGGCACAATGCCGACATAAGTACAAGAAGACTGACTCTTCTTACTGACTATGTTTTGAACCATACCCGTGACACTAGTTATAGATTCCGATGCTTCACTCCAGGTTTTCTGTATTTTTTGGACCTTCATATTGACCATGAAACACAGAAATTGGATCAGAATTAAATAGAAAATGCACAATGATGACTTAAGTACAAGAAGACTGACTCTTCTTACTGACTATGTTTTGAACCATTCCTGTGACACTAGTTATAGATTCCGATGCTTCACTCCAGGTTTAATGTATCCCTTTGTCCTTCTCATTGACGATGAAACACAGCAATTAAATCAGAATTAAATAGAAAATGCACAATGATGCCTTGAGTACAAGAAGACTGACTCTTCTTACCGGCTATGTTTTGAATCATTCCTGTGACACCAGTTATAGATTCCGATGCATCACTTCAGGTTTACTGTATCCCTTGGACCTTCTTATTGACGATGAAACACAGAAATTGCATCGGAATTAAAGAGAAAGGGCACAATGCCTACTTAAGTACAAGAATACTGACTCATCTTACTGTCTATGTTATGAACCGTCCCTGTGACACTAGTTATAGATTCCGATGCTTCACTCCAGGTTTACTGTATCCCTTGGACCTTCATATTGACGATGAAACACAGAAATTGCATTGGAATGAAATACAAAAGCCACAATGCCGACTTATGTACAAGAAGACTGACTATCCTTACTGACTATGTTTTAAACCATTCCTGTGACACTAGTTAAAGATCCGATGCTTCACTTCAGGCTTACTGTATCCCTCTGACCTTCCTATTGACGATGAAACACAGAAATCGCATCGGAATTAAATACAAAAGGCACAATGCCGAACTAGGTACAAGAAGGCTGACTCTTCTGACAGTCTATGTTTTGAACCATCCCTGTGACACTAGTTATAGATTCCGATGCATCACTCCAGGTTTACTTTTTCCCCCGGACCTTCTTATTGACGATGAAACACAGAAATTGCATCGGAATTAAATACAAATGGCACAATGCCGAATTAAGAACAAGAAGACTCACTATTCTTACTGACTATGTTTTGAACCATTCCTGTGACACTAGTTATAGATTCCGATGCTTCACTTCAGGTTTAATGTATCCCTCTGACCTTCTTACTGACGATGAAGCTTAGAAATTGCATCGGAATTAAATACAAAAGGCACAATGCAGACTAAAGTACAAGAATACTGACTTATCTTACTGTCTATGTTTTGAACCGTCCCTGTGACACTAGTTATAGATTCCGATGCTTCACTCCAGGTTTAATGTATCAAATGGACCTTCTTATTGACGATGAAACACAGAAATTGCATCGGAATTAAATACAAAAGGTACAATGCCGACTTAAGTACAAGAAGACTGACTCTTCTTACTGACTATGTTTTGAACCATTCCTGTGACACTAGTTATAGATCCGATGCTTCACTTCAGGTTTACTGTATCCCTCTGACCTTCTTATTGACAATGAAACACAGAAATTGCATCGGAATTAAATACAAACAGCACAATGCCGAATTAAGTACAAGAAGACTGACTCTTCTTGCTGTCTATGTTTTGAACCATTCCTGTGACACTAGTTATAGATTCCGATGCTTCACTCCAGGTTTACTGTGTCCCTTGGACCTTCTTATTGACGATGAAGCACAGAAATAGCATCGGAATTAAATACAATAGGCACAATGCCGACTTAAGTACAAGAAGACTAACTCTTGCTACTGTCAATGCTTTGAACCTTTCCTTTGACACTAGTTATAGATTCCGATGCTTCACTTCAGGTTTACTGTATCCCCTGGACCTTCTTATTGACGATGAAACACAGAAATTGCATCGGAATTAAATACAAAATGCACAATACCGACATAAGTACAAGAAAACTGACTCTTCTTACTGATTATGATTTGAACCATTCCTGTGACTCTAGTTATAGATTCCGATGCTTCACTTCAGGTTTAATGTATCCCTCTGACCTTCTTAATGACGATGAAACACAGAAATTGCATCGGAATTAAATACAAAATTCACAATGCCGACGTAAGTACAAGAAGACTGACTCTTCCTACTGTCTATGATTTCAACCATTCCTGTGACACTAGTTATAGATTCCGATGCTTCACTCCAGGTTTACTGTATCCCTTGGACCTTCTTATTGACGATGAAACACAGAAATTGGATCAGAATTAAATAGAAAATGCACAATGATGATTGAGTACAAGAAGACTGACACTTCTTACTGGCTATGTTTTGAATCATTCCTGTGACACTAGTTATAGATTCCGATGCTTCACTTCAGGGTTACTGTATCCCTTGGACCTTCTTATTGACGATGAAACACAGAAATTGCATCGGAATTAAATAGAAAGGGCACAATGCCTACTTAAGTACAAGAATACTGACTCATCTTATTGTCTATGTTATGAACCGTCCCTGTGACACTAGTTATAGATTCCGATGCTTCACTCCAGGTTTACTGTATCCCTTGGACCTTCTTATTGACGATGAAACACAGAAATTGCATTGGAATGAAATACAAAAAGCACAATGCCGACTTGTGTACAAGAAGACTGACTCTCCTTACTGACTATGTTTTGAAACATTCCTGTGACACTAGTTAAAGATCCGATGCTTCACTACAGGCTTACTGTATCCCTCTGACCTTCCTATTGACGATGAAACACAGAAATTGCATCGGAATTAAATACAAAATGCACAATACCGACATAAGTACAAGAAAACTGACTCTTCTTACTGACTATGATTTGAACCATTCCTGTGACTCTAGTTATAGATTCCGATGCTTCACTTCAGGTTTAATGTATCCCTCTGACCTTCTTAATGACGATGAAACACAGAAATTGCATCGGAATTAAATACAAAAGGCACAATGCCGACTAAAGTACAAGAATACTGACTTATCTTACTGTCTATGTTTTGAACCGTCCCTGTGACACTAGTTATAGATTCCGATGCTTCACTCCAGGTTTTCTGTATCTTTTGGACCTTCTTATTGACGATGAAACACAGAAATTGGATCAGAATTAAATAGAAAATGCACAATTATGACTTAAGTACAAGAAGACTGACTCTTCTTACTGACTATGATTTGAACCATTCCTGTGACACTAGTTATAGATTCCGATGCTTCACTCCAGGTTTAATGTATCCCTTGGACCTTCTTATTGACGATGAAACACGGAAATTGCATCGGAATTAAATACAAAAGGCACAATGCCGACTTAAGTACAAGAAGACTGACTCTTCTTACTGACTATGTTTTGAACCATTCCTGTGACACTAGTTATAGATTCCGATGCTTCACTCCCGGTTTACTGTGTCCCTTGGACCTTCTTATTGACGATGAAGCACAGAAATAGCATCGGAATTAAATAGAATAGGCACAATGCCGACTTAAGTACAAGATGACTGACTCTTGCTACTGTCTATGCTTTGAACCTTTCCTTTGACACTAGTTATAGATTCCGATGCTTCACTTCAGGTTTACTGTATCCCTTGGACCTTCTTATTGACGATGAAACGCAGAAATTGAATCGGAATTAAATACAAAAGGCACAATACCGACATAAGTACAAGAAAACTGACTCTTCTTACTGACTATGATTTGAACCATTCCTGTGACTCTAGTTATAGATTCCGATGCTTCACTTCAGGTTTAATGTATCCCTCTGACCTTGTTATTGACGATGAAACACAGAAATTGCATCGAAATTAAATACAAAATTCACAATGCCGACGTAAGTACAAGAAGACTGACACTTCCTACTGTCTATGATTTGAACCATTCCTGTGACACTAGTTATAGGTTCCGATGCTTCACTCCAGGTTTAATGTATCCCTTTGACCTTCTTATTGACGATGAAACACAGAAATTTCATCGGAATTAAATACAAAAGGCACAATGCCGACTTAAGTACAAGAAGACTGACTCTTCTTACTGACTATGTTTTGAACCATTCCTGTGATACTAGTTATAGATTCCGATGCTTCACTTCAGGTTTACTGTATCCCTCTGACCTTCTCATTGACGATGAAACACAGAAATTGGATCGGAATTAAATACAAAAGGCACAATGCCGAATTATGTACAAGAAGGCTGACTCTTCTTACTGTCTATGTCTTGAACGATTCCTGTGACACTAGTTGTAGACTCCGCTGCTTCACTCTAGGTTTACTGTATCCCTTGGACCTTCCTATTGACGATGAAACACAGAAATTAAATCAGAATTAAATAGAAAATGCACAATGATGACTTGAGTACAAGAAGACTGACTCTTCTTACTGGCTATGTTTTGAATCATTCCTGTGACACTAGTTATAGATTCCGATGCTTCACTCCAGGTTTTCGGTATCCATTGGACCTTCTTATTGACGATGAAACACAGAAATTGGATCAGAATTAAATAGAAAATGCACAATGATGACTTAAGTACAAGAAGACTGACTCTTCTTACTGACTATGTACTGAACCATTCCTGTGACACTAGTTATAGATTCCGATGCTTCACTTCAGGATTACTGCATAACTTGGACCTTCGTATTGACGATGAAACACAGAAATTGCATCGGAATTAAATAGAAAAGGCACAATGCCGACTTAAGTACAAGAATACTGACTCCTCTTACTGTCTATGTTTTGAACCGTCCCTGTGACACTAGTTATAGATTCCAATGCTTCACTCCAGGTTTACTGTATCCCTGGGACCTTCTTATTGTCGATGAAACACAGAAATTGCATCGGAATTAAATACAAAAGGCACAATGCCGAATTAAGGACAAGAATTCTGACTCCTCTCATGTCTATGATTTGAGCCATTGCTCTGACACTAGTTGTAGACTCCGATGCTTCACTCCAGTTTTACTGTATCCCTCTGACCATTTTATTGACGATGAAGCACTGAAATTGCATCGGAATTAAATACAAAATGCACAATGCCGACTTAAGTACAAGAAGACTGACTCTTCCTACTGTCTATGTTTTGAACCATTCCTGTGACACTAGTTATTGATTAAGAGGCTTCACTCCAGGTTTACTGTGTCCCTTTGACCTTCTTATTGACGATGAAGCACAGAAATAGCATCGGAATTAAATACAATAGGCACAATGCCGACATACGTACAGGAAGACTGACTCTTGCTACTGTCTATGTTTTGAACCTTTCCTTTGACACTAGTTATAGATTCCGATGCTTCACTTCAGGTTTACTGTATCTCTCGGACCTTCTTATTGACGATGAAACACAGAAATTGCATCGGAATTAAATACAAAAGGAACAATACCGACTTAAGTACAAGAAGACTGACTCTTCTTACTGACTATGTTTTGAACCATTCCTGTGACACTAGTTATAGATTCCGATGCTTCACTTCAGGTTTACTGTATCCCTTGGACCTTGTTATTGACGATGAAACGCAGAAATTGAATCGGAATTAAATACAAAAGGCACAATACCGACATATGTACAAGAAAACTGACTCTTCTTACTGACTATGATTTGAACCATTCCTGTGACTCTAGTTATAGATTCCGATGCTTCACTTCAGGTTTAATGTATCCATCTGACCTTGTTTTGACGATGAAACACAGAAATTGCATCGGAATTAAATACAAAATTCACAATGCCGACGTAAGTACAAGAAGACTGACTCTTCCTACTGTCTATGATTTGAACCATTCCTGTGACACTAGTTATAGATTCCGATGCTTCACTCCAGGTTTAATGTATCCCTTGGACCTTCTTATTGACGATGAAACACAGAAATTACATCGGAATTAAATACAAAAGGCACAATGCCCACTTAAGTACAAGAAGACTGACTCTTCTTACTGACTATGATTTGAACCATTCCTGTGACACTAGTTATAGATTCCGATGCTTCACTCCAGGTTTACTGTAGCCCTTGGGCCTTCTTATTGACGATGAAACACAGAAATTAAATCAGAATTAAATAGAAAATGCACAATGATGACATGAGTACAAGAACACTGACTCTTCTTACTGGCTATGTTTTGAATCATTCCTGTGACACTAGTTATAGATTCCGATGCTTCACTCCAGGTTTTCGGTATCCTTTGGACCTTCTTATTGACGATGAAACACAGAAATTGGATCAGAATTAAATAGAAAATGCACAATGATAACTTAAGTACAAGAAGACTGACTCTTCTTACTGACTACGTTTTGAACCATTCCTGTGACACTAGTTATAGATTCCGATGCTTCACTTCAGGTTTACTGTATAACTTGGACCTTCGTAATGACGATGAAACACAGAAATTGCATCGGAATTAAAGAGAAAAGGCACAATGCCGACTTAAGTACAAGAATACTGACTCCTCTTACTGTCTATGTTTTGAACCGTCCCTGTGACACTAGTTATAGATTCCAATGCTTCACTCCAGGTTTACTGTATCCCTTGGACCTTCTTATTGTCGATGAAACACAGAAATTGCATCGGAATTAAATACAAAAGGCACAATGCCGAATTAAGTCAAGAATTCTGACTCCTCTTACTGTCTATGATTTGAGCCATTCCTCTGACACTAGTTATAGACTCCGATGCTTCACTCCAGGTTTACTGTATCCCTCTGACCATTTTATTGACGATGAAGCACAGAAATTGCATCGGAATTAAATAAAAAACTCACAATGCCGACGTAAGTACAAGAAGACTGACACATCCTACTGTCTATGATTTGAACCATTCCTGTGACACTAGTTATAGATTCCGATGCTTCACTCCAGGTTTAATGTATCCCTTGGACCTTCTTATTGACGATGAAACACAGAAATTGCATCGCAATTAAATACAAAAGGCACAATGCCGACTTAAGTACAAGAAGACTGACTCTTCTTACTGACTATGTTTTGAACCATTCTTGTGACACTAGCTATAGATTCCGATGCTTCACTTCAGGTTTACTGTATCCCTTAAACCTTCTTATTGACGATGAAACACAGAAATTGCTTCGGAATTAAATACAAAAGGCACAATGCCGACTTAAGTACAAGAAGACTGACTCTTCTTACTGTCTATGTTGTGAACCATTCCTGTGACTCTAGTTATAAATTCCGATGCTTCACTTCAGGTTTGATGTATCCCTCTGACCTTCTTATTGACGATGAAACACAGAAATTGCATCGGAATTAAATAAAAAATTCACAATGCCGACGTAAGTACAAGAAGACTGACTCATCCTACTGTCTATGATTTGAACCATTCCTGTGACACTAGTTATAGATTCCGATGCTTCACTCCAGGTTTAATGTATCCCTTGGACCTTCTTATTGACGATGAAACACAGAAATTGCATCGGAATTAAATACAAGAGGCACAATGCCGACTTAAGTAAAAGAAGTCTGACTCTTCTTACTGTCTACGATTTGAACCATTCCTGTGACACTAGTTATAGATTCCGATGCTTCACTTCAGGTTTACTGTATCCCTTGGACCTTCTTATTGACGATGAAACACAGAAATTGCATCGAGATTAAATAGAAAAGGCACAATGCCTACTTAAGTTCAAGAATACTGACTCATCCAACTGTCTATGTTTTGAACGGTCCCTGTGACACTAGTTATAGATTCCGATGCTTCACTCCAGGTTTACTGTATCCCTTGGACCTTCTTATTGACGATGAAACACAGAAATTGCATAGGAATTAAATACAAAACGAACAATGCCGACATAAGTACAAGAAGACTGACTCTTCTTACTGACTATGTTTTGAACCATTCCTGTGACACTTGTTATAGATCCGATGCTTCACTTCAGGCTTACTGTATCCCTCTGACCTTCCTATTGACGATAAAACACAGAAATCGCATCGGAGTTAAATACTAAAGGCATAATGCCGAATTAGGTACAAGATGACTGTCTCTTCTTACTGTCTATGTTTTGAACCATTCCTGTGACACTAGTTATAGGCTCCGATGCTTCACTCCAGGTATACTGTATCCCTCTGACCTTCTTATTGATGATAAAGCACAGAAATTGCATCGGAATTAAATACAAAAGGCACAATGCCGACTTAAGTACAAGAAGACTGACTTTTCTTAATGTCTACGTTTTGAACCATTCCTGTGACACTAGTTATAGATTCCGATGCTTCACTCCAGGTTTACTGTGTCCCTTGGACCTTCGTATTGACGATGAAACACAGAAATTGCATCGGAAATAAATACAATAGGCACAATGCCGACTTAAGTACAAGAAGACTGACTCTTGCTACTGTCTATGTATTGAACCATTCCTGTGACACCAGTTATAGACTCCGATGCATCACTTCAGGTTTACTGTATCCCTTGGACCTTCTTATAAACGATGAAACACAGAAATTGCATCGGAATTAAATAGAAAATGCACAATGCCGACTTAAGTACTAGAAGACTGACTCTTCCTACTGTGTATGTTTTGAACCATTCCTGAGACGCTAGTTATAAATTCCGATGCTTCACTTCAGGTTTACTGTATCCCTTGGACCTTCTTATTGACGATGAAACACAGAAATTGCATCGGAATTAAATACAAACGGCACAATGCCGAATTAACTACAAAAAGACTGACTCTTTTTACTGACTATGTTTTGAACCATTCCTGTGACACTAGTTATAGTTTCTGATGCTTAACTTCGGGATTACTGTATCCCTCTGACCTTCTTATTGACGATGAAACACAGAAATTGCATCGGAATTAAATACAAAATTCACAATGCCGACTTAAGTACAAGAAGACAGACTCTTGAAACTGTCTATGTTTAGAACGATTCCTGTGACACTATTTATAGATTCCGATGCTTCACTTCAGGTTTACTGTATCCCTTGGACCTTCTTATTGACGATGCAACACAGAAATTGCATCGTAATTAAATACAAAAGGCACATTGCAGTCTTAAGTACAAGAAGACTGACTCTTCCAACTGTCTATGTTTTGAACCATTCCTGTGACACTAGTTACAGATTCCGATGCTTCACTATAGGTTTACTGTATCCCTCCGACCGTCTTATTGACGATGAAACACAGAAATTGCATCGGAATTAAATAGAAAATGCACAATGCCGACTTAAGTACTAGAAGACTGACTCTTCCTACTGTGTATGTTTTGAACCATTCCTGTGACACTAGTTATAAATTCCGATGCCTCACTTCAGGTTTACTGTATCCCTTGGACCTTTTTATTGTCGATGAAACACAGAAATTGCATCGGAATTAAATACAAAAGGCACAATGCCGAATTAAGGACAAGAATTCTGACTCCTCTTACTGTCTATGATTTGAGCCATTCCTCTGACACTAGTTATAGACTCCGATGCTTCACTCCAGGTTTACTGTATCCCTCTGACTATTTTATTGACGATGAAGCACAGAAATTGCATCGGAATTAAATACAAAATGCACAATGCCGACTTAAGTACAAGAAGACTGACTCTTCCTACTGTCTATGTTTTGAACCATTCCTGTGCTACTAGTTACAGATTAAGAGGCTTCACTCCAGGTTTACCGTGTCCCTTTGACCTTCTTATTGACGATGAAGCACAGAAATAGCATCGGAATTAAATACAATAGGCACAATGCCGACTTAAGTACAAGATGACTGACTCTTGCTACTGTCTATGCTTTGAACCTTTCCTTTGACACTAGTTATAGATTCCGATGCTTCACTTCAGGTTTACTGTATCCCTTGGACCTTCTTATTGACGATGAAACGCAGAAATTGAATCGGAATTAAATACAAAAGGCACAATACCGACATAAGTACAAGAAAACTGACTCTTCTTACTGACTATGATTTGAACCATTCCTGTGACTCTAGTTATAGATTCCGATGCTTCACTTCAGGTTTACTGTATCCCTTGGACCTTCTTATTGACGATGAAACGCAGAAATTGAATCGGAATTAAATACAAAAGGCACAATACCGACATAAGTACAAGAAAACTGACTCTTCTTACTGACTATGATTTGAACCATTCCTGTGACTCTAGTTATAGATTCCGATGCTTCACTTCAGTTTTAATGTATCCCTCTGACCTTGTTATTGACGATGAAACACAGAAATTGCATCGGAATTAAATACAAAATTCACAATGCCGACGTAAGTTTAAGAAGACTGACTCTTCCTACTGTCTATGATTTGAACCATTCATGTGACACTAGTTATAGATTCCGATGCTTCACTCCAGGTTTAATGTATCCCTTGGACCTTCTTATTGACGATGAAACACAGAAATTTCATCGGAATTAAATACAAAAGGCACAATGCCGACTTAAGTACAAGAAGACTGACTCTTCTTACTGACTATGTTTTGAACATTCCTGTGATACTAGTTATAGATTCTGATGCTTCACTTTAGGTTTACTGTATCCCTCTGTCCTTCTCATTGACGATGAAACACAGTAATTGGATCGGAATTAAATACAAAAGGCACAATGCCGAATTATGTGCAAGAAGGCTGACTCTTCTTACTGTCTATGTCTTGAACCATTCCTGTGACACTAGTTGTAGACTCCGCTGCTTCACTCTAGGTTTACTGTATCCCTTGGACCTTCCTATTGACGATGAAACACAGAAATTGCATCGGAATTAAATACAAATGGCACAATGCCGACTTAAGTAAAAGAAGTCTGACTCTTCTTACTGTCTATGATTTGAACCATTCCTGTGACACTAGTTATAGATTCCGATGCTTCACTCCAGGTTTACTGTATCCCTTGGACCTTCTTATTGACGATGAAACACAGAAATTGAATTAGAATTAAATAGAAAATGCACAATGATGACTTGAGTACAAGAAGACTGACTCTTCTTACTGGCTATGTTTTGAATCATTCCTGTGGCACTAGTTATAGATTCCGATGCTTCACTCCAGGTTTTCGGTATCCTTTGGACCTTCTTATTGACGATGAAACACAGAAATTGAATCAGAATTAAATAGAAAATGCACAATGATGACTTAAGTACAAGAAGACTGACTCTTCTTACTGACTATGTTTTGAACCATTCCTGTGACACTAGTTATAGATTCCGATGCTTCACTCCAGGTTTACTGCGTCCCTTGGACCTTCGTATTGACGATGAAACACAGAAATTGCATCGGAAATAAATACAATAGGCACAATGCCGACTTAAGTACAAGAAGACTGACTCTTGCTACTGTCTATGTTTTGAACCATTCCTGTGACACCAGTTATAGACTCCGATGCTTCACTTCAGGTTTACTGTATCCCTTGGACCTTCTTGTTGACGATGAAACACAGAAATTGGATCGGAATGAAATACAAACGGCACAATGCCGAATTAACTACAAGAAGACTGACTCTTTTTACTGACTATGTTTTCAACCATTCCTGTGACACTAGTTTCAGTTTCTGATGCTTAACTTCGGGATTACTGTATCCCTCTGACCTTCTTATTGACGATGACACACAGAAATTGCATCGGAATTAAATACAAAATTCACAATGCCGACTTAAGTACAAGAAGACAGACTCTTGAAACTGTCTATGTTTAGAACCATAGCTGTGACACCATTTATAGATTCCGATAGTTCACTTCAGGTTTACTGTATCCCTTGGACCTTCTTATTGACGATGCAACACAGAAATTGCATCGGAATTAAATACAAAAGGCACAATGCCGTCTTAAGTACAAGAAGACTGACTCTTCCAACTGTCTATGTTTTGAACCATTCCTGTGACACTAGTTACAGATTCCGATGCTTCACTTCAGGTTTACTGTATCCCTCCGACTGTCTTATTGACGATGAAACACAGAAATTGCATCGGAATTAAATAGAAAATGCACAATGCCGACTTAAGTACTAGAAGACTGACTCTTCCTACTGTGTATGTTTTGAACCATCCCTGTGACACTAGTTATAAATTCCGTTTCTTCACTTCAGGTTTACTGTATCCCTTGGACCTTCTTATTGTCGATGAAACACAGAAATTGCATCGGAATTAAATACAAAAGGCACAATGCCGAATTAAGGACAAGAATTCTGACTCCTCTTACTGTCTATGATTTGAGCCATTCCTCTGACACTAGTTATAGACTCCGATGCTTCACTCCAGGTTTACTGTATCCCTCGGACCTTCTTATTGACGATGAAACACAGAAATTGCATCGGAATTAAATACAAAAGGCACAATACCGACTTAAGTACATGAAGACTGACTCTTCTTACTGACTATGTTTTGAACCATTCCTGTGACACTAGTTATAGATTCCGATGCTTCACTCCAGGTTTACTGTGTCCCTTGGACCTTCTTATTGACGATGAAGCACAGAAATAGCATCGGAATTAAATACAATAGGCACAATGCCGACTTAAGTACAAGATGACTGACTCTTGCTACTGTCTATACTTTGAACCTTTCCTTTGACACTAGTTATAGATTCCGATGCTTCACTTCAGGTTTACTGTATCCCTTGGACCTTCTTATTGACGATGAAACGCAGAAATTGAATCGGAATTAAATACAAAAGGCACAATACCGACATAAGTACAAGAAAACTGACTCTTCTTACTGACTATGATTTGAACCATTCCTGTGACTCTAGTTATAGATTCCGATGCTTCTCTTCAGGTTTAATGTATCCCTCTGACGTTGTTATTGACGATGAAACACAGAAATTGCATCGGAATTAAATACAAAATTCACAATGCCGACGTAAGTACAAGAAGACTGACTCTTCCTACTGTCTATGATTTGAACCATTCCTGTGACACTAGTTATAGATTCCGATGCTTCACTCCAGGTTTAATGTATCCCTTGGACCTTCTTATTGACGATGAAACACAGAAATTTCATCGGAATTAAATACAAAAGGCACAATGCCGACTTAAGTACAAGAAGACTGACTCTTCTTACTGGCTATGTTTTGAATCATTCCTGTGACACTAGTTATAGATTCCGATGCTTCACTCCAGGTTTTCGGTATCCTTTTTACCTTCTTATTGACGATGAAACACAGAAATTGGATCAGAATTAAAGAGAAAATGCACAATGATGACTTAAGTACAAGAAGACTGACTCTTCTTACTGACTATGTTTTGAACCATTCCTGTGACACTAGTTATAGATTCCGATGCTTCACTTCAGGTTTACTGTATAACTTGGACCTTCGTATTGACGATGAAACACAGAAATTGCATCGGAATTAAATAGAAAAGGCACAATGCCGACTTAAATACAAGAATACTGACTCCTCTTACTGTCTATGTTTTGAACCGTCCCTGTGACACTAGTTATAGATTCCAATGCTTCACTCCAGGTTTACTGTATCCCTTGGACCTTCTTATTGCCTATGAAACACAGAAATTGCATCGGAATTAAATACAAGAGGCACAATGTCGACTTAAGTACAAGGAGACTGACTCTTCTTACTGAATATAATTTGAACCATTCCTGTGACACTAGTAATAGATTCAGATGCTTCACTCCAGGTTTACTGTATCCATTGGAACTTCGTATTGACGATGAAACACTGAAATTGCATTGGAATAAAATACAAAAGACACAATGCCGACTATAGTACAAGAAGACTGACTCTTCTGACAGTCTATGATCTGAACCATTCCTGTGACACTAGTTATAGATTCCGATGCTTCACTTTAGGTTTACTGTATCCATTGGACCTTCTTATTGACGATGAAACACAGAAATTTCACTGGAATTAAATACAAAATTCACAATGCCGACTTAAGTACAAGAAGACTGACTCTTCCTACTCTCTATGATTTGAACCATTCCTGTGACACTAGTTATAGATTCCGATGCTTCACTCTGGGTTTAATGTATCCCTTGGACCATCTTATTGACGATGAAACACAGAAATTTCATCGGAATTAAATACAAAAGACACAATGTCAACTTAAGTACAAGAAGACTGACTCTTCTTACTATGTTTTGAACCATTCCTGTGACACTAATTATAGATTCCGATGCTTCACTTCAGGTTTACTGTATCCCTCTGACCTTCTTATTGACGATGAAACACAGAAATTTCATCAGAATTAAATACAAAAGGCACAATGCAGAAGAAAGTACAAGAAGACTGACTCTTTTTACAGTCTATGTCTCGAACCATTCCTGTGACATTAGTTGTAGACTACGATGCTTCACTCCAGGTTTACTGTATCCCTTGGACCCTCTTATTGACGATGAAACACAGAAATTGCATCGGAATAAAATACAAACGGCACAATGCCGACTTAAGTACTAGAAGACTGACTCTTCCTACTGTGTATGTTTTGAACCATCCCTGTGACACTAGTTATAAATTCCGATGCTTCACTTCAGGTTTACTGTATCCCTTGGACCTTCTTATTGTCGATGAAACACAGAAATTGCATCGGAATTAAATACAAAAGGCACAATGCCGAATTAAGGACAAGAATTCTGACTCCTCTTACTGTCTATGATTTGAGCCATTCCTCTGACACTAGTTATAGACTCCGATGCTTCACTCCAGGTTTACTGTATCCCTCGGACCTTCTTATTGACGATGAAACACAGAAATTGCATCGGAATTAAATACAAAAGGCACAATACCGACTTAAGTACATGAAGACTGACTCTTCTTACTGACTATGTTTTGAACCATTCCTGTGACACTAGTTATAGATTCCGATGCTTCACTCCAGGTTTACTGTGTCCCTTGGACCTTCTTATTGACGATGAAGCACAGAAATAGCATCGGAATTAAATACAATAGGCACAATGCCGACTTAAGTACAAGATGACTGACTCTTGCTACTGTCTATACTTTGAACCTTTCCTTTGACACTAGTTATAGATTCCGATGCTTCACTTCAGGTTTACTGTATCCCTTGGACCTTCTTATTGACGATGAAACGCAGAAATTGAATCGGAATTAAATACAAAAGGCACAATACCGACATAAGTACAAGAAAACTGACTCTTCTTACTGACTATGATTTGAACCATTCCTGTGACTCTAGTTATAGATTCCGATGCTTCTCTTCAGGTTTAATGTATCCCTCTGACCTTGTTATTGACGATGAAACACAGAAATTGCATCGGAATTAAATACAAAATTCACAATGCCGACGTAAGTACAAGAAGACTGACTCTTCCTACTGTCTATGATTTGAACCATTCCTGTGACACTAGTTATAGATTCCGATGCTTCACTCCAGGTTTAATGTATCCCTTGGACCTTCTTATTGACGATGAAACACAGAAATTTCATCGGAATTAAATACAAAAGGCACAATGCCGACTTAAGTACAAGAAGACTGACTCTTCTTACTGGCTATGTTTTGAATCATTCCTGTGACACTAGTTATAGATTCCGATGCTTCACTCCAGGTTTTCGGTATCCTTTTTACCTTCTTATTGACGATGAAACACAGAAATTGGATCAGAATTAAAGAGAAAATGCACAATGATGACTTAAGTACAAGAAGACTGACTCTTCTTACTGACTATGTTTTGAACCATTCCTGTGACACTAGTTATAGATTCCGATGCTTCACTTCAGGTTTACTGTATAACTTGGACCTTCGTATTGACGATGAAACACAGAAATTGCATCGGAATTAAATAGAAAAGGCACAATGCCGACTTAAATACAAGAATACTGACTCCTCTTACTGTCTATGTTTTGAACCGTCCCTGTGACACTAGTTATAGATTCCAATGCTTCACTCCAGGTTTACTGTATCCCTTGGACCTTCTTATTGCCTATGAAACACAGAAATTGCATCGGAATTAAATACAAAAGGCACAATGTCGACTTAAGTACAAGGAGACTGACTCTTCTTACTGAATATAATTTGAACCATTCCTGTGACACTAGTAATAGATTCAGATGCTTCACTCCAGGTTTACTGTATCCATTGGAACTTCGTATTGACGATGAAACACTGAAATTGCATTGGAATAAAATACAAAAGACACAATGCCGACTATAGTACAAGAAGACTGACTCTTCTGACAGTCTATGATCTGAACCATTCCTGTGACACTAGTTATAGATTCCGATGCTTCACTTTAGGTTTACTGTATCCATTGGACCTTCTTATTGACGATGAAACACAGAAATTTCACTGGAATTAAATACAAAATTCACAATGCCGACTTAAGTACAAGAAGACTGACTCTTCCTACTCTCTATGATTTGAACCATTCCTGTGACACTAGTTATAGATTCCGATGCTTCACTCTGGGTTTAATGTATCCCTTGGACCATCTTATTGACGATGAAACACAGAAATTTCATCGGAATTAAATACAAAAGACACAATGTCAACTTAAGTACAAGAAGACTGACTCTTCTTACTATGTTTTGAACCATTCCTGTGACACTAAATATAGATTCCGATGCTTCACTTCAGGTTTACTGTATCCCTCTGACCTTCTTATTGACGATGAAACACAGAAATTTCATCAGAATTAAATACAAAAGGCACAATGCAGAAGAAAGTTCAAGAAGACTGACTCTTTTTACAGTCTATGTCTCGAACCATTCCTGTGACATTAGTTGTAGACTACGATGCTTCACTCCAGGTTTACTGTATCCCTTGGACCCTCTTATTGACGATGAAACACAGAAATTGCATCGGAATAAAATACAAACGGCACAATGCCGAATTAACTACAGGAAGACTGACTCTTCGACCTGTCTATGCTTTGAACCATTCCTGTGACACTAGTTATATATTCCGATGCTTCACTTCAGGTTTACTGTATCCCATGGACCTTCTTATTGACGATGAAACACAGAAATTGCATCGGAATTAAATACAAAAGGCACAATGCCGACTTAAGCTCTAGAAGACTGACTCTTCTTACTGACTATGCTTTGATCAATTCCTGTGACACTAGTTATAGTTTCTGATGCTTCACTTCAGGTTTACTGTATCCCTCTGACCTTCTTATTGACGATGAAACACAGAAATTGAATAGAAATTATATACAAAAGGCCCACGCCGAATTAATTACAAGAAGACTGACTCTTCTTACTGTCTATGTTTTGAACCATTCCTGTGACTCTAGTTATAGACTCCGAAGCTTCATTCCTGGTTTACTGTATCCCTTGGACCTTCTTATTGCCGATGAAACATAGAAACTGTATCGGAATTAAATACAAATGTCACAATGCCGACTTAAGTAAAAGAAGTCTGACTTTTCTTACTGTTTATGCTTTGAACCATTCCTGTGACACTAGTCACAGATTCCGATGCTTCACTTCAGGTTTACTGTATCCCTCTGACCGTCTTATTGACGATGAAACGAAGAAATTGCATCGGAATTAAGTACAAAATTCACAATGCCAAATTAAGTACAAGAAGACTGACTTTTCTTAATGTCTATGCTTTGAACCATTCCTGTGACACTAGTTATAGACTCCGATGCTTCACTCCAGGTTTATTCGATCCCTTGGACCTTCTTCTTGACGATGAAACACAGAAATTGCAAATGAACTACACTCCTGGAAATTGAAATAAGAACACCGTGAATTCATTGTCCCAGGAAGGGGAAACTTTATTGACACATTCCTGGGGTCAGATACATCACATGATCACACTGACAGAACCACAGGCACATAGACACAGGCAACAGAGCATGCACAATGTCGGCACTAGTACAGTGTATATCCACCTTTCGCAGCAATGCAGGCTGCTATTCTCCCATGGAGACGATCGTAGAGATGCTGTATGTAGTCCTGTGGAACGGCTTGCCATGCCATTTCCACCTGGCGCCTCAGTTGGACCAGCGTTCGTGCTGGACGTGCAGACCGCGTGAGACGACGCTTCATCCAGTCCCAAACATGCTCAATGGGGGACAGATCCGGAGATCTTGCTGGCCAGGGTAGTTGACTTACACCTTCTAGAGCACGTTGGGTGGCACGGGATACATGCGGACGTGCATTGTCCTGTTGGAACAGCAAGTTCCCTTGCCAGTCTAGGAATGGTAGAACGATGGGTTCGATGACGGTTTAGATGTACCGTGCACTATTCAGTGTCCCCTCGACGATTACCAGTGGTGTATGGCCAGTGTAGGAGATCGCTCCCCACACCATGATGCCGGGTGTTGGCCCTGTGTGCCTCGGTAGTATGCAGTCCTGATTGTGGCGCTCACCTGCACGGCGCCAAACACGCATACGACCATCATTGGCACCAAGGCAGAAGCGACTCTCATCGCTGAAGACGACACGTCTCCATTCGTCCCTCCATTCACGCCTGTCGCGACACCACTGGAGGCGGGCTGCACGATGTTGGGGCGTGAGCGGAAGACGGCCTAACGGTGTGCGGGACCGTAGCCCAGCTTCATGGAGACGGTTGCGAATGGTCCTCGCCGATACCCCAGGAGCAACAGTGTCCCTAATTTGCTGGGAAGTAGCGGTGCGGTCCCCTACGGCACTGCGTAGGATCCTACGGTCTTGGCGTGCATCCGCGCGTCGCTGCGGTCCGGTCCCAGGTCGACGGGCACGTGCACCTTCCGCCGACCACTGGCGACAACATCGATGTACTGTGGAGACCTCACGCCCCACGTGTTGAGCAATTCGGCGGTACGTCCACCCGGCCTCCCGCATGCCCACTATACGCCCTCGCTCAAAGTCCGTCAACTGCACATACGGTTCACGTCCACGCTGTCGCGGCATACTACCAGTGTTAAAGACTGCGATGGAGCTCCGTATGCCACGGCAAACTGGCTGACACTGACGGTGGCGGTGCACAAATGCTGCGCAGCTAGCGCCATTCGACGGCCAACACCGCGGTTCCTGGTGTGTCCGCTGTGCCGTGCGTGTGATCATTGCTTGTACAGCCCTCTCGCAGTGTCCGGAGCAAGTATGGTGGGTCTGACACACCGGTGTCAATGTGTTCTTTTTTCCATTTCCAGGAGTGTATATACAAAAGGCACAATGCCGACTTAAATACAAGAAGACTGACATTTCTTACTGTCTATGATTTGAACCATCCCTGTGACACTAGTTATGGATTCCGATGCTTCACTTCAGGTTTACTGTATCCCTTGGTCCTTCTTATTGACGATGAAACACAGAAATTGCATCGGAATTAAATACAAAAGGCACAATGCAGATTTAAGTCCAATAAGAATGACTCTTCTTACTGACTATGTTTTGAACCATTCCTGTGACTCTAGTTATAAATACTGATGCTTCACTTCAGGTTTAGTGTATCTCTTGGACCTTCCTATTGACGATGAAACACAGAAATTGCATCGGAATTAAATACAAAAGGCACAATGCAGAATTAGGTACAAGAGAACTACCTCTTCTTACTGTCTATGTTTTGAACCAATCCTGTGACACTAGTTATAGATTCCGATGCTTCATTCCAGGTTTACTGTATCCCTTGGACCTTCTTATTGACGATGAAACACAGAAATTGCATTGGAATTAAATACAACAGGCACAATGCCGACTTAAGTACATGTAGGCTGACTTTTCCTACTGTCTATGTTTTGAACCATTCCTGTGACACTAGTTATAGATTCCGATGGTTCATTTCAGGTTTACTGTATCCCTTGGACCTTCTTATTGACGATGAAACACAGAAATTGCGTCGTAATTAAATAGAAAAGGCACAATGCCGACTTAAGTACAAGAAGACTGACTCTTCAGAGTGACTATGTTTTGAACAATTCCTGTGACACTAGTTATAGATTACGATGCTACACTTCAGGTTTACTATATCCCTTGGACCTTCTTATTGGCGATGAAACACAGAAATTGCATCGGAATTAAATACAAAAGGCACAATGCCGACTAAAGTACAAGAAGACTGACTCTTATTACAGTCTATGTTTTGAACCGTTCTTGTGACACTAATTATAGATTCCGGTGCTTCACTCCATGTTTACAGTATCCCTTGGACCTTCTTATTGACGATGAAACACAGATATTGCATGAGAATTAAATAGAAAAGGCACAATGCCGACTTAAGTACAAGAAGACTGACGCTTTTTACTGACTATGTTTTGAACCATTCCTGTGACACTAGTTATAGATTCCGATGCTTCACTCCAGGTTTACTGTGTCCCTTGGCACTTCTTATTAACGATGAAACACAGAAATTGCAACGGAAGTAAATACAATAGGCACAATGCCAACTTAAGTACAAGAGGACTGACTCTTGCTACTGTCTCCGTTTTGCCCATTCCTGTGACACTAGTTATATATTCCGATGCTTCACTTCAGGTTTACTGTATCACTTGGACCTCCTTATTGACGATGAAACACAGAAATTGCATCGGAATTAAATACAAAGGCACAAAACCGACTCAAGTACAAGAAGACTGACACTTCTTACTGACTATGTTTTGAACCATTCCTGTGACACTAGTCATAGATTCCGATGCTTAACGTCAGGATTACTGTATCTCGTGGATCTTCTTATTGACGATGAAACACAGAAATTGCAACTGAATTTAATACAAAAGGCACAATGCCGACTTAAGTACATGAAGACTGACTCTACTTACTGACTATGTTCTGAACCATTCTTGTGACACTAGCTATTGATTCCGATGCTTCACTTCAGGTTTACTGTAACCCTTAAACCTTCTTATTGACAATGAAACACAGAAATTGCTTTGGAATTAAATACAAAAGGCACAATGCCGACTTAGGTAGAAGAGGACTGAGTCTTCTTACTGTATATGATTTGAACCATTCCTGTGACTCTAGTTACAGATTCCGATGCTTCACGTCAGGTTTACTGTATCCCTCTGACCTTCGTATTGACGATGAAACACAGAAATTGCATCGGAATTAAGTACAAAAGCACAATGCCGACTTAAGTACATGTAGACTGACTTTTCCTACTGTCTATGTTTTGAACCATTCCTGTGACACTAGTTATATATTCCGGTGCTTCACTCCAAGTTTACAGTATCCCTTGGACCTTCTTATTGACGATGAAACACAGATATTGCATCTGAATTAAATAGAAAAGGCACAATGCCGACATAAGTACAAAAAGACTGACGCTTCTTACTGACTATGTTTTGAACCATTCCTGTGACACTAGTTATAGATTACGATGCTTCACTTCAGGTTTACTGTATCCCTAGGACCTTCTTATTGAGGATGAAACACAGATATTGCATCGGAATTAAATAGAAAAGGCTCAATGCCGACTTAAGTACAAGAAGACTGACTCTTCTTACTGACTATGTTTTGAACCGATCCTGTGACACTAGTTATAAATACCGATGCTTCACTTCAGGTTTACTGTATCTCTTGGACCTTCCTAATGACGATGAAACAAAGAAATTGCATCGGAATTAAATACAAAAGGCACAATGCAGAATTAAGTACAAGAAGACTGACTCTTCTTAAAGTCTATGTTTTGAACCAATCCTGTGAGACTAGTTATAGATTCCGATGCTTCACTCCAGGTTTACTGTATCCCTTGGACCCTCTTATTGACGATGAAACACAGAAATTGCATCGGAATTAAATACAAGAGGCACAATGCCGACTAAAGTACAAGAAGACTTACTCTTATTACAGTCTATGTTTTGAACCGTTCTTGTGACACTAGTTGTAGATTCCGCTGCTTCACTCCAAGTTTACAGTAACCTTTCGACGTTCCTATTGACGATAAAACACAGATATTGCATCAGAATTAAATAGAAAAGGCACAATGCCGACTTAAGTACAACAAGTCTGACGCTTCATACTGACTATGTTTTGAACCATTCCTGTGACACTAGTTACAGATTACGATGCTTCACTTCAGGTTTACTGTATCCCTTGGACCTTCTTATTGAGGATGAAACACAGATATTCCATCGGAATTAAATACAAAAGACTCAATGCCGACTTAAGTACAAGTAGACTGACTCTTCCTACTGTCTATGTTTTGATCCATTCCTGTGACACTAGTTATAGATTCCGATGCTTCACTCCAGGTTTACTGTGTCCCTTGGCCCTTCTTATTAACGATGAAACACAGAAATTGCATCGGAATGAAATACAAAAGGCACACAACCGACTTAAGTACAAGAAGACTGAATCTTCTTACTGACTATGTTTTGAACCATTCCTGTGACACTAGTCATAGATTCCGATGCTTAACCTCAGGATTACTGTATCCCTTGGATCTTCTTATTGACGATCCAACACAGAAATTGCAACGGAATTAAATACAAAAGGCACATTGCCGATTTAAGTACATGAAGACTGACTCTACTTACTGACTATGTTTTGCACCATTTTTGAGACACTAGCTATTGATTCCGATGCTTCACTTTAGGTTTACTGTAACCCTTCAACCTTCTTGTTGACGATGAAGCACAGAAATTGTTTTGGAATTAAATACAAAAGGCACAATGCCGACTTAAGTACAAGAGGACTGACTCTTCTAACTGTCTATGTTTTGAAACATTCCTGTGACTCTAGTTATAGATTCCGAAGCTTCACCTCAGGTTTACTGTGTCCCTCTGACCTTCTTATTGACGATGAAACACAGAAATTGCATCGGAATTAAGTACAAAAGCACAATGCCGACTTAAGTACATGTAGACTGACTTTTCCTACTGTCTATGTTTTGAACAATTCCTGTGACACTAGTTATATATTCCGGCACTTCACTCCAAGTTTACAGTATCCCTTGGTCCTTCTTATTGACGATGAAACACAGATATTGCATCTGAATTAAATAGAAAAGGCACAATGCCGACATAAGTACAACAAGACTGACGCTTCTTACCGACTATGTTTTGAACCATTCCTGTGACACTAGTCATAGATTACGATGCTTCACTTCTGGTTTACTGTATCCCTAGGACCTTCTTATTGAGGATGAAACACAGATATTGCATCGGAATTAAATACAAAAGGCACAATGCCGACTTAAGTACAAGAAGACTGACTCTTCCTACTGTTTATGTTTTGAACCATTCCTGTGACACTAGTTACAGATTCCGATGCTTCACTCCAGGTTTACTGTGTCCCTTGGACCATCTTATTAACGATGAAACACAGAAATTGCAAAGGAATTAAATACAATCGGCACAATGCCAACTGAAGTACAAGAGGACTGACTCTTGCTACTGTCTATGTTTTGCCCATTCCAGTGACACTAGTTATATACTCCGATGCTTCACTTCAGGTTTACTGTATCCCTTGGACCTTCTTATTGACGATGAAACACAGAAATTGCATCGGAATTAAATACAAAAGGCACAAAACCGACTGAAGTACAAGAAGGCTGACTCGTCTTACTGACTATGTTTAGAACCATTCCTGTGACACTAGTCATAGATTCCGATGCTTAATTTCAGGATTACTGTATCCCTTGGTCCTTCTTATTGACGATGATACACAGAAATTGCATCGGAATTAAATAGAAAAGGCACAATGCCGACTTAAGTACAAGAAGACTGACTCTTCTTACTGACTATGTTTTGAACCATTCCTGTGACACTAGTTATAAATACCGATGCTTCACTTCAGGTTTACTGTATCTCTTGGACCTTCCTAATGACGATGAAACAAAGAAATTGCATCGGAATTAAATACAAAAGGCACAATGCAGAATTAAGTACAAGATGACTGACTCTTCTTACTGTCTATGTTTTGAACCAATCCTGTGACACTAGTTATAGATTCCGATGCTTCACTCCAGGTTTACTGTATCCCTTGGACCCTCTTATTGACGATGAAACACAGAAATTGCATCGGAATTAAATACACGAGGCACAATGCCGACTAAAGTACAAGAAGACTTACTCTTATTACAGTCTATGTTTTGAACCGTTCTTGTGACACTAGTTGTAGATTCCGCTGCTTCACTCCAAGTTTACAGTAACCCTTGGACGTTCTTATTGACGATAAAACACAGATATTGCATCAGAATTAAATAGAAAAGGCACAATGCCGACTTAAGTACAACAAGTCTGACGCTTCATACTGACTATGTTTTGAATCATTCCTGTGACACTAGTTACAGATTACGATGCTTCACTTTAGGTTTACTGTATCCCTTGGACCTTCTTATTGAGGATGAAACACAGATATTCCATCGGAATTAAATACAAAAGACTCAATGCCGACTTAAGTACAAGAAGACTGACTCTTCCTACTGTCTATGTTTTGATCCATTCCTGTGACACTAGTTATAGATTCCGATGCTTCACTTCAGGTTTACTGTATCCCTTAAACCTTCTTATTGACGATGAAACACAGAAATTGCTTTGGAATTAAATACAAAAGGCACAATGCCGACTTAGGTAGAAGAGGACTGAGTCTTCTTACTGTCTATGTTTTGAACCATTCCTGTGACTCTAGTTATAGATTCCGATGCTTCACGTCAGGTTTACTGTATCCCTCTGACCTTCTTATTGACGATGAAACACAGAAATTGCATCGGAATTAAGTACAAAAGCACAATGCCGACTTAAGTTTATGTAGACTGACTTTACCTACTGTCTATGTTTTGAACAATTCCTGTGACACTAGTTATATATTCCGGTGCTTCACTCCAAGTTTACAGTATCCCTTGGACCTTCTTATTGACGATGAAACACAGATATTGCATCTGAATTAAATAGAAAAGGCACAATGCCGACATAAGTACAACAAGACTGACGCTTCTTACTGACTATGTTTTGAACCATTCCTGTGACACTAGTTATAGATTCCGATGCTTCACTCCAGGTTTACTGTGTCCCTTGGACCATCTTATTAACGATGAAACACAGAAATTGCAACGGAATTAAATACAATCGGCACAATGCCAACTTAAGTACAAGAGGACTGACTCTTGCTACTGTCTATGTTTTGCCCATTCCAGTGACACTATTTATAAATTCCGATGCTTCACTTCAGGTTTACTGTATCCCTTGGACCTTCTTATTGACGATGAAACACAGAAATTGCATCGGAATTAAATACAAAAGGCACAAAACCGACTGAAGTACAAGAAGACTGACTCGTCTTACTGACTATGTTTTGAACCATTCCTGTGACACTAGTCATAGATTCCGATGCTTAACTTCAGGATTACTGTATCCCTTGGTCCTTCTTATTGACGATGATACACAGAATTTGCATCGGAATTAAATAGAAAAGGCACAATGCCGACTTAAGTACAAGAAGACTGACTCTTCTTACTGACTATGTTTTGAACCATTCCTGTGACACTAGTTATAAATACCGATGCTTCACTTCAGGTTTACTGTATCTCTTGGACCTTCCTAATGACGATGAAACAAAGAAATTGCATCGGAATTAATTACAAAAGGCACAATGCAGAATTAAGTACAAGAAGACTGTCTCTTCTTATTGTCTATGTTTTGAACCAATCCTGTGACACTAGTTATAGATGCCGATGCTTCACTCCAGGTTTACTGTATCCCTTGGACCCTCTTATTGACGATGAAACACAGAAATTGCATCGGAATTAAATACAAGAGGCACAATGCCGACTAAAGTACAAGAAGACTTACTCTTATTACAGTCTATGTTTTGAACCGTTCTTGTGACACTAGTTGTAGATTCCGCTGCTTCACTCCAAGTTTACAGTATCCCTTGAACGTTCTTATTGACGATAAAACACAGATATTGCATCAGAATTAAATAGAAAAGGCACAATGCCGACTTAAGTACAACAAGTCTGACGCTTCATACTGACTATGTTTTGAACCATTCCTGTGACACTAGTTATAGATTACGATGCTTCACTTCAGGTTTACTGTATCCCTTGGACCTTCTTATTGAGGATGAAATACAGATATTCCGTCGGAATTAAATACAAAAGACACAATGCCGACTTAAGTACAAGAAGACTGACTCTTCCTACTGTCTATGTTTTGATCCATTCCTGTGACACTAGTTATAGATTCCGATGCTTCACTCCAGGTTTACTGTGTCCCTTGGCCCTTCTTATTAACGATGAAACACAGAAATTGCAACGGAATTAAATACAATAGGCACAATGCCAACTTAAGTTCAAGAGGACTGACTCTTGCTACTGTCTATCTTTTGCCCATTCCCGTGACTCTAGTTATATATTCCGATGCTTGACTTCAGGTTTACTGTATCCCTTGGACCTACTTATTGACGCTGAAACACAGAAATTGCATCGGAATGAAATACAAAAGGCACACAATCGACTTAAGTACAAGAAGACTGAATCTTCTTAGTGACTATGTTTTGAACCATTCCTGTGACACTAGTCATAGATTCCGATGCTTAACCTCAGGATTACTGTTTCCCTTGGATCTTCTAATTGACGATGCAACACAGAAATTGCAACGGAATTAAATACAAAAGGCACATTGCCGATTTAAGTACATGAAGACTGACTCTACTTACTGACTATGTTTTGCACCATTCTTGTGACACTAGCTATTTATTCCGATGCTTCACTTCAGGTTTACTGTAACCCTTCAGCCTTCTTGTTGACGATGAAGCACAGAATTTGTTTTGGAATTAAATACAAAAGGCACAATGCCGACTTAAGTACAAGAGGGCTGACTTTTCTTACTGTCTATGTTTTGAACCATTCCTGTGACTCTAGTTATAGATTCCGAAGCTTCACCTCAGGTTTACTGTATCCCTCTGACCTTCTTATTGACGATGAAACACAGAAATTGCATCGGAATTAAGTACAAAAGCACAATGCCGACTTAAGTACATGTAGACTGACTTTTCTTACTGTATATGTTTTGAACCACTCCTGTGACACTAGTTATAGATTCCGATGGTTATTTTCAGGTTTACTGTATCCCTTGGGCCTTCTTATTGACGATGAAACACATAAATTGCATCGGAATTAAATTCAAAACGCACAATGCCGACATAAGTACAAGAAGACTGACTCTTCCAACTGTCTATGTTTTGAACCATTCCTGTGACACTAGTTATAGAATCCGATGCTTCACATCAGGTTTACTGTATCCCTTGGACCTTCTTAATGACAATGAAACACAGAAATTGCATCGGAATTAAATACAAACGGCACAATGCCGAATTAACTTCAAGAAGACTGACTCTTCTTACTGACTATGCTTTGAACCATTCCTGTGACTTTAATTATAAATTCTGATGCTTAACGTCGGGATTACTGTATCCCTTTGACCTTCTTATTGACGATGAAAGACAGAAATTGCATCGGAATACTATACAAAAGGCACAATGCCGACTTAAGTACATGTAGACTGACTCTTCCAACTGTCTATGTTTTGAACCATTCCAGTGACACTACTTATAGATTTCGATGCTTAACTTCAGGATTACTGTATCTCTCTGACCATCTTAGTGACGATGAAACACAAAAATTGCATCGGAATTAAATACAAAAGGCACAATGCCAACTTAAGTTCAAGAGGACTGACTCTTGCTACTGTCTATCTTTTGCCCATTCCCGTGACTCTAGTTATATATTCCGATGCTTGACTTCAGGTTTACTGTATCCCTTGAACCTTCTTATTCACGGTGAAAGACAGAAAATGCATCGGAATTAAATACAAAAGGCACAATGCCGATTTAAGTACAAGAAGGCTGACTCTTCTTACTGCCTATGATTTGACCCATTCCTGTGCCACTAGTTATAGACTCCGATGCTTCACTCCAGGTTTACTGTATCCCTCTGACCTTCTTATTGACGATGAAACACAGAAATTGCATCGGAATTAAATACAAAAGGCACAATGCCGACTTAAGTACAAGTAGACTGACTCTTGCTACTGTCTATGTTTTGAACCATTCCTGTGACACTAGTTATAGATTCCGATGCTTCACTTCAGGTTTACTGTATCCCTTGGACCTTCGTATTCACGGTGAAACACAGAAATTGCATCGGAATTAAATACAAAGGGCACAATGCCGATTTCAGTACAAGAAGGCTGACTCTTCTTACTGCCTATGATTTGACCCATTCCTGCGACTCTAGTTATAGATTCTGATGCTTAACTTTGGGATTACTGTATGCCTCTGAGCTTCTTATTGACGATGAAACACAGAAATTGCATCGGAATTAAATACAAAAGGCACAATGCCGACTTAAGTACATGTCGACTGATTTTTCCTATTGTCTATGCTTTCAACCATTCCTGTGTCACTAGTTATAGATTCCGATGGTTCATTCCAGGTTTACTGTATCCCTTGGACCTTCCTATTGACGATGAAACACAGAAATTGCATAGGAATTAAATACAAAAAGCACAATGCCGACTTAAGTACAAGAAGACTGTCTCTTCCAACTGTCTATGATTTGAACCATTCCAGTGACACTAGTTATAGATTCCGATGCTGAACTTCAGGATTACTGTATCCCTCTGACCATCTTAGTGACGATGAAACACAGAAATTGCATCGGAATTAAATACAAAAGGCACATGCCGACTTAAGTAAAGGAAGACTGACCCTTCCTACTGTCTATGTTTGGAACCATTCCTGTGACACTAGTTATAGATTCCGTTGCTTCACTCCAGGTTTACTGTGTCCCTTGGACCTTCTTATTGACGATGAAACACAGAAATTGCACCGGAATTAAATACAATAGGCACAATGCCGACTTATGTGCAAGAAGACTGACTCTTCCTACTGTCTATGTTTTGATCCATTCCTGTGACACTAGTTATAGATTCCGATGCTTCACTCCAGGTTTACTGTGTCCCTTGGCCCTTCTTATTAACGATGAAACACAGAAATTGCAACGGAAATAAATACAATAGGCACAATGCCAACTTAAGTTCAAGAGGACTGACTCTTGCTACTGTCTATCTTTTGCCCATTCCCGTGACTCTAGTTATATATTCCGATGCTTGACTTCAGGTTTACTGTATCCCTTGGACCTACTTATTGACGCTGAAACACAGAAATTGCATCGGAATGAAATACAAAAGGCACACAATCGACTTAAGTACAAGAAGACTGAATCTTCTTAGTGACTATGTTTTGAACCATTCCTGTGACACTAGTCATAGATTCCGATGCTTAACCTCAGGATTACTGTTTCCCTTGGATCTTCTAATTGACGATGCAACACAGAAATTGCAACGGAATTAAATACAAAAGGCACATTGCCGATTTAAGTACATGAAGACTGACTCTACTTACTGACTATGTTTTGCACCATTCTTGTGACACTAGCTATTGATTCCGATGCTTCACTTCAGGTTTACTGTAACCCTTCAGCCTTCTTGTTGACGATGAAGCACAGAATTTGTTTTGGAATTAAATACAAAAGGCACAATGCCGACTTAAGTACAAGAGGGCTGACTTTTCTTACTGTCTATGTTTTGAACCATTCCTGTGACTCTAGTTATAGATTCCGAAGCTTCACCTCAGGTTTACTGTATCCCTCTGACCTTCTTATTGACGATGAAACACAGAAATTGCATCGGAATTAAGTACAAAAGCACAATGCCGACTTAAGTACATGTAGACTGACTTTTCTTACTGTATATGTTTTGAACCACTCCTGTGACACTAGTTATAGATTCCGATGGTTATTTTCAGGTTTACTGTATCCCTTGGGCCTTCTTATTGACGATGAAACACATAAATTGCATCGGAATTAAATTCAAAACGCACAATGCCGACATAAGTACAAGAAGACTGACTCTTCCAACTGTCTATGTTTTGAACCATTCCTGTGACACTAGTTATAGAATCCGATGCTTCACATCAGGTTTACTGTATCCCTTGGACCTTCTTAATGACAATGAAACACAGAAATTGCATCGGAATTAAATACAAACGGCACAATGCCGAATTAACTTCAAGAAGACTGACTCTTCTTACTGACTATGCTTTGAACCATTCCTGTGACTTTAATTATAAATTCTGATGCTTAACTTCGGGATTACTGTATCCCTTTGACCTTCTTATTGACGATGAAAGACAGAAATTGCATCGGAATACTATACAAAAGGCACAATGCCGACTTAAGTACATGTTGACTGACTCTTCCAACTGTCTATGTTTTGAACCATTCCAGTGACACTACTTATAGATTTCGATGCTTAACTTCAGGATTACTGTATCTCTCTGACCATCTTAGTGACGATGAAACACAAAAATTGCATCGGAATTAAATACAAAAGGCACATGCCGACTTAAGTACAAGCAGACTGACCCTTCCTACTGTCTATGTTTTGAACCATTCCTGTGACACTAGTTATAGATTCCGTTGCTTCACTCCAGGTTTACTGTGTCCCTTGGACCTTCTTATTGACGATGAAACACAGAAATTGCACCGGAATTAAATACAATGGGCACAATGCTGACTTAAGTACAAGCAGACTGACTCTTGCTACTGTCTTTGTTTTGAACCATTCCTGTGACACTAGTTATAGATTCCGATGCCTCACTTCAGGTTTACTGTATCCCTTGAACCTTCTTATTCACGGTGAAAGACAGAAAATGCATCGGAATTAAATACAAAAGGCACAATGCCGATTTAAGTACAAGAAGGCTGACTCTTCTTACTGCCTATGATTTGACCCATTCCTGTGCCACTAGTTATAGACTCCGATGCTTCACTCCAGATTTACTGTATCCCTCTGACCTTCTTATTGACGATGAAACACAGAAATTGCATCGGAATTAAATACAAAAGGCACAATGCCGACTTAAGTACAAGTAGACTGACTCTTGCTACTGTCTATGTTTTGAACCATTCCTGTGACACTAGTTATAGATTCCGATGCTTCACTTCAGGTTTACTGTATCCCTTGGACCTTCGTATTCACGGTGAAACACAGAAATTGCATCGGAATTAAATACAAAGGGCACAATGCCGATTTCAGTACAAGAAGGCTGACTCTTCTTACTGCCTATGATTTGACCCATTCCTGCGACTCTAGTTATAGATTCTGATGCTTAACTTTGGGATTACTGTATGCCTCTGAGCTTCTTATTGACGATGAAACACAGAAATTGCATCGGAATTAAATACAAAAGGCACAATGCCGACTTAAGTACATGTCGACTGATTTTTCCTATTGTCTATGCTTTCAACCATTCCTGTGTCACTAGTTATAGATTCCGATGGTTCATTCCAGGTTTACTGTATCCCTTGGACCTTCCTATTGACGATGAAACACAGAAATTGCATAGGAATTAAATACAAAAAGCACAATGCCGACTTAAGTACAAGAAGACTGTCTCTTCCAACTGTCTATGATTTGAACCATTCCAGTGACACTAGTTATAGATTCCGATGCTGAACTTCAGGATTACTGTATCCCTCTGACCATCTTAGTGACGATGAAACACAGAAATTGCATCGGAATTAAATACAAAAGGCACATGCCGACTTAAGTAAAGGAAGACTGACCCTTCCTACTGTCTATGTTTGGAACCATTCCTGTGACACTAGTTATAGATTCCGTTGCTTCACTCCAGGTTTACTGTGTCCCTTGGACCTTCTTATTGACGATGAAACACAGAAATTGCACCGGAATTAAATACAATAGGCACAATGCCGACTTATGTGCAAGTAGACTGACTCTTGCTACTGTCTATGTTTTGAACCATTCCTGTGACACTAGTTATAGATTCCGATGCCTCACTTCAGGTTTACAGTATCCCTTGGACCTTCTTATTGACGGTGAAACACAGAAATTGCATCGGAATTAAATACAAAAGGCACAATGCCGATTTAAGTACAAGAAGGCTGACTCTTCTTACTGCCTATGATTTGAAACATTCCTGTGCCACTAGTTATAGACTCCGATGCTTCACTCCAGGTTTACTGTATCCCTCTGACCTTCTTATTGACGATGAAACACAGAAATTGCATCGGAATTAAGTAGAAATGCACAATGCCGACTTAAGTACAAGGATACCGACTCATCTTACTGTCTATGTTTGAACCGTCCCTGTGACACTAGTTATAGATTCCGATGCTTCACTCCAGGTTTACTGTATCCCTTGGACCTTCTTATTGACGATGAAACACAGAAATTGCATCGGAATTAAATACAAAAGGCACAATGCCGACTTAAGTACAAGAAGGCTGACTCTTCTTACTGCCTATGTTTTCAACCATTCCTGTGACACTAGTTATAGACTCCGATGATTCACTCCAAGTATACTGTATCCCTCTGACCTTCTTATTGACGATGAAACACAGAAACTGCATCGGAATTAAATACAAAAGTCACAATGCCGACTTAAGTAAAAGAAGTCTGACTTTTCTTACTGTCTATGCTTTGAACCATTCCTGTGACACTAGTTATAGATTCCGATGCTTCACTTCAGGTTTACTGGACCCTGTTATTGACGATGAGACACAGAAATTGCATCGAAATTAAGTAGAAAAGGCACAATGCCGACTTAAGTACAAGGATACCGACTCATCTTACTGTCTATGTTTGAACCGTCCCTGTGACACTAGTTATAGATTCCGATGCTTCACTCCAGGTTTACTGTATTTCTTGGACCTTCTTATTGACGATGAAACACAGAAATTGCATCGGAATTAAATACAAAAGGCGCAATGCCGACTTAAGTACAAGAAGACAGACTCATCTTACTAACTATGTTTTGAACCATTCCTGTGACACTAGTTATAGATTCCGATACTTCACTTCAGGTTTACTGTATCCCTCTGACCGTCGTATTGACGATGAAACACAGAAATTGCATCGGAATTAAATACAAAAGGCACAATGCAGAGATAAGTACAAGATGACTGACTCTTCTTACTGTATATGTTTTGAACCATTCCTGTGACACTAGTTAAAGATTCCGATGCTTCACTCCAGGTCTACTGTATCCCTTGGACGTTCTTATTGACGATGAAACACAGAAAATGCATCGGAATTATATACAAAAGGCACAATGCTGACTAAAGTACAAGAAGACTGACTCTACTTACTGACTATGTTTTGAACCGTTCTTGTGACACTAGTTATTGATTCCGATGCTTCACTTCAGGTTTACTGTAACCCTTCAACCTTCTTGATGACGATGAAGCACAGAAATTGTTTTGGAATTAAATACAAAAGGCACAATGCCGACTTAAGTACAAGAGGACTGACTCTTCTTACTGTCTATGTTTTGAACCATTCCTGTGACTCTAGTTATAGATTCCGAAGCTTCACCTCAGGTTTACTGTATCCCTCTGACCTTCTTATTGACGATGAAACACAGAAATTGCATCGAAATTAAATACAAAATTCACAATGCCGACTTAAGTACAAGAAGACTGACTCTTCCTACTGTCTATGATTTGAACCATTCCTGTGACACTAGTTATAGATTCCTATGATTCAATTCAGGTCTACTGTATCCCTTGGACCTTCTTATTGACGATGAAACACAGAAATTGCATCGGAATTAAGTACAAAAGCACAATGCCGACTTAAGTACATGTAGACTGACTTTTCTTACTGTATATGTTTTGAACCACTCCTGTGACACTAGTTATCGATTCCGATGGTTATTTTCAGGTTTACAGTATCCGTTGGGCCTTCTTATTGACGATGAAACACATAAATTGCATCTGAATTAAATTCAAAACGCACAATGCCGACTTAAGTACAAGAAGACTGTCTCTTCCAACTGTCTATGTTTTGTACCATTCCTGTGACACTAGTTATAGAATCCGTTGCTTCACATCAGGTTTACTGTATCCCTTGGACCTTCTTAATGACAATGAAACACAGAAATTGCATCGGAATTAAATACAAACGGCACCATGCCGAATTAACTTCAAGAAGACTGACTCTTCTTACTGACTATGCTTTGAACCATTCCTGTGACTCTAGTTATAAATTCTGATGCTTAACTTCGGGATTACTGTATCCCTTTGACCTTCTTATTGACGATGAAAGACAGAAATTGCATCGGAATACTATACAAAAGGCACAATGCCGACTTAAGTACATGTAGACTGACTCTTCCAACTGTCTATGTTTTGAACCATTCCAATGACACTACTTATAGATTTCGATGCTTAACTTCAGGATTACTGTATCCCTCTGACCATCTTAGTGACGATGAAACACAGAAATTGCATCGGAATTAAATACAAAAGGCACATGCCGACTTAAGTACAAGAAGACTGACCCTTCCTACTGTCTATGTTTTGAACCATTCCTGTGACACTAGTTATAGATTCCGTTGCTTCACTCCAGGTTTACTGTGTCCCTTGGACCTGCTTATTGACGATGAAACACAGAAATTGCACCGGAATTAAATACAATGGGCACAATGCTGACTTAAGTACAAGCAGACTGATTCTTGCTACTGTCTATGTTTTGAACCATTCCTGTGACACTAGTTATAGTTTCCGATGCTTCACTTCAGGTTTACTGTATCCCTTGAACCTTCTTATTCACGGTGAAAGACAGAAATTGCATCGGAATTAAATACAAAGGGCACAATGCCGATTTAAGTACAAGAAGGCTGACTCTTCTTACTGCCTATGATTTGACCCATTCCTGTGCCACTAGTTATAGACTCCGATGCTTCACTCCAGGTTTACTGTATCCCTCTGACCTTCTTATTGACGATGAAACACAGAAGTTGCATCGGAATTAAATACAAAAGGCACAATGCCGACTTAAGTACAAGTAGACTGACTCTTGCTACTGTCTATGTTTTGAACCATTCCTGTGACACTAGTTAGAGATTCCGATGCTTCACTTCAGGTTTACTGTATCCCTTGGACCTTCGTATTCACGGTGAAACACAGAAATTGCATCGGAATTAAATACAAAGGGCACAATGCCGATTTCAGTACAAGAAGGCTGACTCTTATTACTGCCTATGATTTGACCCATTCCTGTGACTCTAGTTATAGATTCTGATGCTTAACTTTGGGATTACTGTATGCCTCTGAGCTTCTTATTGACGATGAAACACAGAAATTGCATCGGAATTATATACAAAAGGCACAATGCCGACTTAAGTACATGTAGACTGACTTTTCCTATTGTCTATGCTTTCAACCATTCCTGTGTCACTAGTTATAGATTCCGATGGTTCATTCCAGGTTTACTGTATCCCTTGGACCTTCCTATTGACGATGAAACACAGAAATTGCATAGGAATTAAATACAAAAAGCACAATGCCGACTTAAGTACAAGAAGACTGTCTCTTCCAACTGTCTATGATTTGAACCATTCCAGTGACACTACTTATAGATTCCGATGCTTAACTTCAGGATTACTGTATCCCTCTGACCATCTTAGTGACGATGAAACACAGAAATTGCATCGGAATTAAATACAAAAGGCACATGCCGACTTAAGTACAGGAAGACTGACCCTTCCTACTGTCTATGTTTGGAACCATTCCTGTGACACTAGTTATAGATTCCGTTGCTTCACTCCAGGTTTACTGTGTCCCTTGGACCTTCTTATTGACGATGAAACACAGAAATTGCACCGGAATTAAATACAATAGGCACAATGCCGACTTATGTGCAAGTAGACTGACTCTTGCTACTGTCTATGTTTTGAACCATTCCTGTGACACTAGTTATAGATTCCGATGCTTCACTTCAGGTTTACTGTATCCCTTGGACCTTCTTATTGACGGTGAAACACAGAAATTGCATCGGAATTAAATACAAAAGGCACAATGCCGATTTAAGTACAAGAAGGCTGACTCTTCTTACTGCCTATGATTTGACCCATTCCTGTGCCACTAGTTATGGACTCCGATGCTTCACTCCAGGTTTACTGTATCCCTCTGACCTTCTTATTGACGATGAAACACAGAAATTGCATCGGAATTAAGTAGAAATGCACAATGCCGACTTAAGTACAAGAATACCGACTCATCTTACTGTCTATGTTTGAACCGTCCCTGTGACACTAGTTATAGATTCCGATGCTTCACTCCAGGTTTACTGTATCCCTCTGACCGTCGTATTGACGATGAAACACAGAAATTGCATCGGAATTAATTACAAAAGGCACAATGCAGAGATAAGTACAAGAAGACTGACTCTTCTTACTGTATATGTTTTGAACCATTCCTGTGACACTAGTTAAAGATTCCGATGCTTCACTCCAGGTCTACTGTATCCCTTGGACGCTCTTATTGACGATGAAACACAGAAAATGCATCGGAATTATATACAAAAGGCACAATGCTGACTAAAGTACAAGAAGACTGAATCTTATTACAGTCTATGTTTTGAACCGTTCTTGTGACACTAGTTATAGATTCCGGTGCTTCACTCCAGGTTTACACTATCCCTTGGACCTTCTAATTGACGATGAAACACAGATATTGCATCAGAATTAAATAGAAAAGGCACAATGCCGACTGAAGTATAAGAAGACTGACGCTTCTTACTGACTATATTTTGAACCATTGTGTGACACTAGTTATAGATTCCGATGCTTCACTTCAGGTTTACTGTATCCCTTGGACCTTCTTATTGAGGATGAAACACATATATTGCATCGGAATTAAATAGTAAAGGCACAATGCCGACTTAAGTACAAGAAGACTGACTCCTCTTATTGTTTATGTTTTGAACCATTCCTGTGACACTAGTTATAGATTCCGATGCTTCACTCCAGGTTTACTGTATCCCTCTGACCCTATTATTGACGATAAAACACAAAAAATACATCAGATTTAAATACAAAAGGCACAATGCCGACTTAAGTACTAGAAGGCTGACTCTTCTTACTGTCTATGTTTTGAACCATTCCTGTGACACTAGTTATAGATTTCGATGCTTCACTCCAGGTTAACTGTATCCCTCTGACCGTCGTATTGACGATGAAACTCAGAAATTGCATCGGAATTAAATACAAAAGGCACAATGCCGACTTATGTACAAGAGGACTGGCTCTTCTTACTGTCTATGTTTTGAACCTTTCCTCTGAGACTTTTTTAGATTACGATGCTTCACTTCTGGTTTATTGTATCACTCTGACCTTCGTATTGACGATGAAACACAGAAATGGCTTCGGAATTAAATGCAATAGGCACAATGCCGACTTCAGTACAATAAGACTGACTCTTCTTACTGTCTATGCTTTGAACCATTCATGTGACACTAGTTATAAATTCCGATGCTTCACTTCAGGTTTACTGTATCCCTCTGACCTTCTTATTGACGATGAAAAACAGAAATTGCATCGGAATTAAATACAGAAGGCACAATGCCGACTCAAGTACAAGAAGACTGGCTCTTCTTACTGTCTATGTTTTGAACCACTTCTGTGACACTAGTTATAGATTCCGATGCTTCACTTGAGGTTTACAGTAACCCTCTGACCATCTTATTGACGAAGAAACACAGCTATTGCATCGGAATTAAGTACAAAAGGCACAATGCCGACTTAAGTACAAGAAGACCGACCCTTCTTGGTGTCTATGTTTTGAACCATTCCAGTGTCACTAGTTATAGTTTCCGATGCTTCACTTCATGTTTACTGTAATCCTCTGACCTTCGTATTGACGATGAAACACAGAAATTCCATCGGAATTAAATACAAAAGGCACAATGATGACTTATGTAAAAAAAGACTGACTCTTCTTACTGTTTATGTTTTGTACCATTCCTGTGAAACTAGTTATAGATTCCGATGCTTTACTTCAGGTTTACTGTACCCCTCTGACCTTCTTATTGACGATGAAACACAGAAATTGCATCGGAATTAAATACAAACGGAACAATTCCGACTAAAGTACACGAAAGCTGACTCTTCTTACTGTCTATGTTTTGAACCATACCTGTGACACTAGTTATAGATTCCGATGCTTCACTTCAGGTTTACTGTATCCCTCTAAGCTTCTTATTGACGTTGAAACACAGAAATTGCATCGGAATTATATACAAAAGGCACAATGCCGACTTAAGTACAAGAAGACTGACTCTTCTTACTGTCTATGATTTGAACCATTCCTGTGACACTAGTTATAGATTCCGATGTTTCACTTCAAGTTTACTGTATCCCTTTCACCTTCTTATTGACGATGAAGCACATAAATTGAATCGGAATGAAATGCAAAAGGCACAACGCCGACGAAAGTACAAGAAGACTGGTTCTGCTTACTGTTTATGTTTTGAAACATTCCTGTGACACTAGTTATAGATTCCGATGCTTCACTTCTGGTTTACTGTAACCAGCTGACCTTCTTATTGACGATGAAACACAGAAATCGCATCGGAATTAAATACAAAAGGCACAATGCCGACTCATGTACAAGAAGACTGGCTCTTCTTACTGTCTATGATGTGAACCTTTCCTCTGAGACCGGTTTTAGATTCCGACGCTTCACTTCAGGTTTACTGTATCCCTTGGACCTTCTTATTGACGCCGTAACACAGAAATTGCATCTAAATTAAATAGAAAGGGCACTATGCCGACTTAAGTACAAGAAAATTGACTCTTCCTACTGTCTATGATTTGAACCATTCCTGTGACACTAGTTATAAATTCCGATGCTTCACTTCAGGTTTACTGTATCCCTCTGACCTTCTTATTGACGATGAAACACAGAAATGGCATCTTAATTAAATACTAAAGGCACAATGCAGACGTAAGTACAAGAAGACTGACTCTTCTTACTGTCTATGTTTTGAACCATTCCTGTGACACTAGTTATAGATTCCGATGCTTCACTTCAGGTTTACTGTATCCCTCTGACCTTCGTATTGACGATGAAACACAGAAATTGCATCGGAATTAAATACAAAAGGCACAATGCTGACTTAAGTACAAGAAGACTGTTTCATTTTACTGTCTATGTTTTGAACCATTCCTGTGACACTAGTTATAGATTCCGATGCTTCACTTCATGTTTACTGTAATCCTCTGACCTTCTTATTGACGATGAAAAACAGAAATTGCATCGGAATTAAATACAGAAGGCACAATGCCGACTCAAGTACAAGAAGACTGGCTCTTCTTACTGTCTATGTTTTGAACCATTTCTGTGACACTAGTCATAGATTCCGATGCTTCACTTGAGGTTTACAGTAACCCTCTGACCATCTTATTGACGAAGAAACACAGCTATTGCATCGGAATTAAGTACAAAAGGCACAATGCCGACTTAAGTACAAGAAGACTGACCCTTCTTGGTGTCTATGTTTTGAACCATTCCAGTGTCACTAGTTATAGTTTCCGATGCTTCACTTCATGTTTACTGTAATCCTCTGACCTTCGTATTGACGATGAAACACAGAAATTCCATCGGAATTAAATACAAAAGGCACAATGATGACTTATGTAAAAAAAGACTGACTCTTCTTACTGTTTATGTTTTGTACCATTCCTGTGAAACTAGTTATAGATTCCGATGCTTTACTTCAGGTTTACTGTACCCCTCTGACCTTCTTATTGACGATGAAACACAGAAATTGCATCGGAATTAAATACAAACGGAACAATTCCGACTCAAGTACACGAAAGCTGACTCTTCTTACTGTCTATGTTTTGAACCATACCTGTGACACTAGTTATAGATTCCGATGCTTCACTTCAGGTTTACTGTATCCCTCTAAGCTTCTTATTGACGTTGAAACACAGAAATTGCATCGGAATTATATACAAAAGGCACAATGCCGACTTAAGTACAAGAAGACTGACTCTTCTTACTGTCTATGCTTTGAACCATTCCTGTGACACTAGTTATAGATTCCGATGCTTCACTTCATGTTTACTGTAATCCTCTGACCTTCGTATTGACGATGAAACACAGAAATTCCATCGGAATTAAATACAAAAGGCACAATGATGACTTATGTAAAAAAAGACTGACTCTTCTTACTGTTTATGTTTTGTACCATTCCTGTGAAACTAGTTATAGATTCCGATGCTTTACTTCAGGTTTACTGTACCCCTCTGACCTTCTTATTGACGATGAAACACAGAAATTGCATCGGAATTAAATACAAACGGAACAATTCCGACTTAAGTACACGAAAGCTGACTCTTCTTACTGTCTATGTTTTGAACCATACCTGTGACACTAGTTATAGATTCCGATGCTTCACTTCAGGTTTACTGTATCCCTCTAAGCTTCTTATTGACGTTGAAACACAGAAATTGCATCGGAATTATATACAAAAGGCACAATGCCGACTTAAGTACAAGAAGACTGACTCTTCTTACTGTCTATGATTTGAACCATTCCTGTGACACTAGTTATAGATTCCGATGTTTCACTTCAAGTTTACTGTATCCCTTTCACCTTCTTATTGACGATGAAGCACATAAATTGAATCGGAATGAAATGCAAAAGGCACAATGCCGACGAAAGTACAAGAAGACTGGTTCTACTTACTGTTTATGTTTTGAAACATTCCTGTGACACTAGTTATAGATTCCGATGCTTCACTTCAGGTTTACTGTAACCAGCTGACCTTCTTATTGACGATGAAACACAGAAATCGCATCGGAATTAAATACAAAAGGCACAATGCCGACTCGTGTACAAGAAGACTGGCTCTTCTTACTGTCTATGATGTGAACCTTTCCTCTGAGACCGGTTTTAGATTCCGATGCTTCACTTCAGGTTTACTGTATCCCTTGGACCTTCTTATTGACGCCGTAACACAGAAATTGCATCTAAATTAAATAGAAAGGGCACTATGCCGACTTAATTACAAGAAAATTGACTCTTCTTACTGTCTATGTTTTGAACCATTCCTGTGACACTAGTTATAAATTCCGATGCTTCACTTCAGGTTTACTGTATCCCTCTGACCTTCTTATTGACGATGAAACACAGAAATGGCATCTTAATTAAATACTAAAGGCACAATGCAGACGTAAGTACAAGAAGACTGACTCTTCTTACTGTCTATGTTTTGAACCATTCCTGTGACACTAGTTATAGATTCCGATGCTTCACTTCAGGTTTACTGTATCCCTCTGACCTTCGTATTGACGATGAAACACAGAAATTGCATCGGAATTAAATACAAAAGGCACAATGCTGACTTAAGTACAAGAAGACTGTTTCATTTTACTGTCTATGTTTTGAACCATTCCTGTGACACTAGTTATAGATTCCGATGCTTCACTTCAGGTTTAATGTATCTCTCTGACCTTCTTATTGACGATGAAACACGTAAATTGCATTGGAATTCAATACAAAATGCACAGTGCCGACTTAAGGGCTGGAAGACTGACTCTTCTTACTGTCTATGTTTTGAACCATTCCTGTGACACTAGTTATGCATTCAGATGAATCACTTCAGGTTTACTGTATCCCTCTAACCTTCTTATTGACGATGAAACACAGAAATTGCATCGGAATTAAATACAAAAGGCACAATGCCGACTCAAGTGCAAGAAGACTTCCTCTTCTTACTGTCTATGTTTTGAACCATTCCTGTGACACTAGTTATAGATTCCGATGCTTCACTTCAGGTTTACTGTATCCCTCTGACCTTCTTATTGACGAAGAAACACATAAATTCCATCGGAATTAAATACAAAAGGCACAATGCCGACTCAAGTACAAGAAGACTGGCTCTTCTTACTGTCTATGTTTTGAACCATTCCTGTGACACTAGTTATAGATTCCGATGCTTCACTTCAGGTTTACTGTATCCCTCTGACCTTCTTATTGACGATGAAACACAGAAATTGCATCGTGATTATATACAAAAGGCCCAATGCCGACTTAAGTACAAGACAACTGACTCTTCTTACTGTCTATGTTTGAACCATTCCTGTGACACTAGTTATAGATTCCGATGCTTCACTTCAGGTTTACTGTATCCCTCTGACCTTCTTACTGACGATGAAACACAGAAATGGCATCTTAATTAAATACTAAAGGCACAATGCAGACGTAAGTACAAGAAGACTGACTCTTCTTACTGTCTATGTTTTGAATCATTCCTGTGACACTAGTAATAGATTCCGATGCTTCACTTCAGGATTACTGAATCCCTCTCACCTTCCTATTGACGATGAAACACAGAAATTTCATCTTAATTAAATACAAAAGGCACGACGCAGACTCAAGGACAAGAAGACTGGCTCTTCTTACTGTCTATGTTTTGAACCATTCCTGTGACACTAGTTACAGATTCCGATGCTACACTTCAGGTTTACTGTATCCAGCTGACCTTTTTATTGACGATGAAGCACAGAAATTGCATCGGAATTAAATACAAAAGGCACAATGCCGATTTAAGTACAAGAAGACTGACTCATCCTACTGTCTAAGTTTTGAACCATTTCTGTGACACTAGATTTGGATTCCGAAGCTTCACTTCAGTTTTTCCGTATCCCTCTGACCTCCTTATTGACGATGAAACACAGAAATTGCATCTTAATAAAATACAAAAGGCACAATGCCGACTTATGTACAATAAGACTGACTCTTCTTGCTGTCAATGTTTTCTACCATTCCGGTGACACTAGTTATAGATTCCGATGCTTCACTTCAGGCTTACTGTATCCAGCTGAACTTCTTATTGTCGATGAAACACAGAAAATGCATCGGAATTATATACAAAAGGCACAACGCCGACTTAAGTACAAGAGGACTGACTCATCTTACTGTCTATGTTTTGAACCATTCCTGTGACACTAGTTATAGATTCCGATGCTTCACTTCAGGTTTAATGTATCCCTCTGACCTTCTTATTGACGATGAAACACGTAAATTGCATTGGAATTCAATACAAAAGGCACAGTGCCGACTTAAGTACTGGAAGACTGACTCTTCTTACAGTCTATGTTTTGAACCATTCCTGTGACACTAGTTATGCATTCAGATGATTCACTTCAGGTTTACTGTATCCCTCTAACCTTCATATTGACGATGAAACACAGAAATTGCATCGGAATTATATACAAAAGGCACAATGCAGATTTAAGTACAAGAAGACTGATTCTTCTTACTGTCTATGTTTTGAACCATTCCTGTGACACTAGTTATAGATTCCGATGCATCACTTCAGGTTTACTGTATCCCTCTGACCCTCTTATTCACGATGAAACACCGAAAATGCATCGGAATTAAATACAAAAGGCACAAATCCGACTTAAGTACTAGGACACTGACTCTTCTTACTGTCTATGTTTTGAACCATTCCTGTGCCCCTTGTTATAGATTACGATGCTTCACTTCATGTTTACTGTATCCACTCTGACCGTCGTATTGAATATGAAACACAGAAATTGCATCGGAATTAAAAACAAAAGGCACAATGCCGACTCAAGTACATGTAGACCGGCTATACTTCCTGTCTATGTTTTTAACCATTCCTGTGACACTAGTTATAAATTCCGATGCTTCACGTCAGGTTTACTGTATCCAGCTGACCTTCTTATTGACGATGAAACACAGAAATTGCATCGGAATTAAATACAAAAGGCACAATGCCGACACATGTACAAGAAGACTGGCTCTTTTTACTGTCTATGTTTTGAACCTTTCCTCTGAGACCGGTTTTAGATTCTGATGCTTCACTTCAGGTTTACTGTATATCTTGGACCTTCTTAGTGACGCCGAAACACAGAAATTGCATCGGAATTAAATAGAAAAGGCACAATGCCCACTTAAGTACAAGAAAATTGACTCTTCTTACTGTCTATGTTTTGAACCATTCCTGTGACACTAGTTATAAATTCCGATGCCTCACTTCAGGTATACTGCTTCCCTCTGACCTTCTTATTGACGATGAAACACCGAAATTGCTTCGTAATTACATACAAAAGGCGCAATGACGACTTAAGTACAAGAAAACTGACTCTTCTTACTGTCCATGTTTTGAACCATTCCTGTGACACTAGTTATTGATTCCGATGCTTCACTTCAGGTTTACTGTATCCCTCTGACCTTCTTATTGACGATGAAACACAGAAATTGCATCGGAATTAAATACAAAAGGCACAATGCCGACCTGCGTACAAGAAAACTGACTCTTCTTACTGTTTATGTTTTGAACCATTCGTGTGACACTAGTTATGGATTCCGACGCTTCACTTCAGGTTTACTCTATTCCTGTGGCCTTCTTATTGACGATGAAACACAGAAGTTGCATCGGAATTAAATACAAAATGCACAATGCCGACTTAAGTACAAGAAAACTGACTCTTCTTACTGTCTATGTTTTGAACCATTCCTGTGCACTAGTTATAGATTCCGATGCTTCACTTCAGGTTTACTGTACCCCTCTGACCTTCATATTGACGATGAAACACAGAAATTGCATCGGAATTAAATACAAAAGGAACAATTCCGACTTAAGTACAAGAAAGCTGACTCTTCTTACTGTCTATGTTTTGAACCATACCTGGGACACTAGTTATAGATTCCGATGCTTCACTTCAGGGTTACTGTATCCCTCTGAGCTTCTTATTGACGATGAAACACAGAAATTGCATCGGAATTATATACAAAAGGCACAATGCCGACTTAAGTACAAGAAGACTGACTCTTCTTACTGTCTATGATTTAAACCATTCCTGTGACACTAGTTATAGATTCCGATGTTCCACTTCAGGTTTACTGTATCCCTTTCACCTTCTTATTGACGATGAAACACAGAAATTGCATCTTAATTAAATACAAAAGGCACAATGCCGACTTAAGTACAAGAAGACTGCTTCTTCTCACTCTCTATGCTTTGAACCATTCCTGCGACCCTACTGATAGATTCCGATGCTTCACTTCAGGTTTATTGTATCCCTCTGACCTTATTATTGTCGATGAAACACAGAAATTGCATCTTATATAAATACAAATGGCACAATGCCGACTTCAGTACAAGAAAACTGACTCTTCTTACTGTCTATGGTTTGAACCATTCCTGTGACACTAGCTATAGTTTCCGATGCTTCACTTCAGGTTTGCTGTATCCCTCTGACCTTCTTATTGACGATCAAACACAGAAAATTCATCGGAATTAAATACAAAAGGCACAATGCCGACGAAAGTACAAGAAGACTGGCTCTTCTTACTGTCTATGATGTGAACCTTTCCTCTGAGACCGGTTTTAGATTCCGATGCTTCACTTCAGGTTTACTGTATCCCTTGGACCTTCTTATTGACGCCGTAACACAGAAATTGCATCGGAATTAAATAGAAAAGGCACTAAGCCGACTTAAGTACAAGAAAATTGACTCTTCTTTCTGTCTATGTTTTGAACCATTCCTGTGACTCTAGTTATAAATTCCGATGCTTCACTTCAAGTTTACTGTATACCTCTGACCTTCTTATTGCCGATGAAACACAGAAATTGCATCGGAATTACATACAAAAGGCACAATGCCGACTTAAGTACAAGAAAACTGACTCTTCTTACTGTCTATGATTTGAACCATTCCTGTGACACTAGTTATAGATTCCGATGCTTCACATCAGGTTTACTGGATTCCTCTGACCTTCTTATTGAAGATGAAACCCAGTAATTGCATCGGAATTAAATACAAAAGGCACAATGCCGACCTAAGTACAAGAAGACTGGCTCTTCCTACTGTCTATGTTTCGAACCATTTCTGTGACACTAGTTATAGATTCCGATGCTTCACTTCAGGTTTACTGTATCCCTCTGACCTTCTTATTGACGATAAGCCACAGATATTGCATCGGAATGAAAATACAAAAGGCACAATGCCGACTTAAGAACAAGAAAACTGACTCTTATTACTGGCTATGTGTTGATCCATTCCTGTGACACTAGTTATAGTTTCAGATGCTTCACTTCAGGTTTACTGTATCCCTCAGAGCTTCTTATTGACGATGAAACACAGAAATTGCATCGTAATTATATACAAAAGGGCCAATGCCGACTTAAGTACAAGAAAACTGACTCTTCTTACTGTCTATGTTTGAACCATTCCTGTGACACTAGTTATTGATTCCGATGCTTCACTTCAGGTTAACTGTATCCCTCTGACCTTCTTATTGACGATGAAACACAGAAATGGCATCTTAATTAAATACTAAAGGCACAATGCAGACGTAAGTACAAGAAGACTGCTTCTTCATACCGTCTATGTTTGAACCAATCCTATGACACTACTTATAGATTCCGATGCTTCACTTCAGGTTTACTGTATCCCTCTGACCTTCTTATTGACGATGAAACACAGAAATTGCATAGGAATTTAATACAAATGGCACAATGCCGACTTAAGTACAAGAAGACTGACTCTTCCTACTGTCTATGTTTTGAACCATTCCTGAGACACTAGTTATAGATTCCGATGCTTCACTTCAGGTTTACTGTATCCCTCTGACCTTCATATTGAAACACAGAAATTGCATCCGAATTAAATACAAAAGGCACGATGCCGACCCAAGTACAAGAACACTGGCTCTTCTTACTGTCTATGTTTTGAACCATTCCTGTGACACTAGTTATAGATTCCGATGCTTGACTTCAAGTTTCCTGTATCCCTCTGACCTTCTTATTGACGAACAAACACATAAATTGCATCGGAATTAAATACAAAATGCACAATGCCGACTTATGTACAAGAAGACTGCTTCTTCTCACTGTCTATGTTTTGAACCATTCCTGCGACACTACTGATAGATTCCGATGCTCACTTCAGGTTTATTGTATCCCTCTGACCTTATTATTGTCGATGAAACACATAAATTGCATCTTAATTAAATACAAATGTCACAATGCCGACTTCAGTACAGGAAAACTGACTCTTCTTACTGTCTATGGTTTGAACCATTCCTGTGACACTAGCTATAGTTTCCGATGCTTCACTTCAGGTTTGCTGTATCCCTCTGACCTTCTTATTGACGATCGAACACAGAAAATTCATCGGAATTAAATACAAAAGGCACAATGCCGACGAAAGTACAAGAAGACTGGCTCTTCTTACTGTCTATGATGTGAACCTTTCCTCTGAGACCGGTTTTAGATTCCGATGCTTCACTTCAGGTTTACTGTATCCCTTGGAACTTCTTATTGACGCCGTAACACAGAAATTGCATCGGAATTAAATAGAAAAGGCACTAAGCCGACTTAAGTACAAGAAAATTGACTCTTCTTACTGTCTATGTTTTGAACCATTCCTGTGACACTTGTTATAAATTCCGATGCTTCACTTCAAGTTTACTGTATACCTCTGACCTTCTTAGTGCCGATGAAACACAGAAATTGCATCGGAATTACATACAAAAGGCACAATGCCGACTTAAGTACAAGAAAACTGACTCTTCTTACTGACTATGATTTGAACCATTCCTGTGACACTAGTTATAGATTCCGATGCTTCACATCAGGTTTACTGTATTCCTCTGACCTTCTTAATGACGATGAAACCCAGTAATTGCATCGGAATTAAATACAAAAGGCACAATGCCGACCTAAGTACAAGAAGACTGGCTCTTCCTGCTGTCTATGTTTCGAACCATTTCTGTGACACTAGTTATAGATTCCGATGCTTCACTTCAGGTTTACTGTATCCCTCTGACCTTCTTATTGACGATGAGCCACAGATATTGCATCGGAATGAAATACAAAAGGCACAATGCCGACTTAAGAACAAGAAAACTGACTCTTCTTACTGGCTATGTGTTGAACCATTCCTGTGAAACTAGTTATAGTTTCAGATGCTTCACTTCAGGTTTACTGTATCCCTCAGAGCTTCTTATTGACGATGAAACACAGAAATTGCATCGTAATTATATACAAAAGGGCCAATGCCGACTTAAGTACAAGAAAACTGACTCTTCTTACTGTCTATGTGTGAACCATTCCTGTGACACTAGTTATAGATTCCGATGCTTCACTTCAGGTTAACTGTATCCCTCTGACCTTCTTATTGACGATGAAACACAGAAATGGCATCTTAATTAAATACTAAAGGCACAATGCAGACGTAAGTACAAGAAGACTGCTTCTTCATACTGTATATGTTTGAACCAATCCTATGACACTACTTATAGATTCCGATGCTTCACTTCAGGTTTACTGTATCCCTCTGACCTTCTTATTGACGATGAAACACAGAAATTGCATAGGAATTAAATACAAATGGCACAATGCCGACTTAAGTACAAGAAGACTGACTCTTCCTACTGTCTATGTGTTGAACCATTCCTGAGACACTAGTTATAGATTCCGATGCTTCACTTCAGGTTTACTGTATCCCTCTGACCTTCTTATTGACGATGAAACACAGAAATTGCATCCGAATGAAATACAAAAGGCACAATGCCGAATTAAGTACAAGAAAACTGACTCTTACTACTGTCTATGTTTTGAACCATTTCTGTGACACTAGCTTTGGATTCCGATGCTTCACTTCAGGTTTTCTGTATCCCTCTGACCTCCTTATTGACGATGAAACACAGAATTTGCATCATAATAGAACACAAAAGGCACAATGCCGACTTAAGTACAATAAGACTGACTCTTCTTACTGTCAATGTTTTCTACCATTCCGGTGACACTAGTTATAGATTCCGATGCTTCACTTCAGGTTTACTGTATCCAGCTGACCTTCTTATTATCGATGAAACACAGAAATTGCATCGGAATTATATACAAAAGGCACAATGCCGACTCAAGTACAAGAAGACTGACTCATCTTACTGTCTATGTTTTGAACCATTCCTGTGACACTAGTTATAGATTCCGATGCTTCACTTCAGGTTTAATGTATCCCTCTGACCTTCTTATTGACGATGAAATACGTAAATTGCATCGGAATTCAATACAAAAGGCACAGTGCCGACTTAAGTACAAGGAGACTGACTCTTCTTACTGTCTATGTTTTGAACCATTCCTGTGACACTAGTTACAGATTCAGATGCTTCACTTCAGCTTTACTGTATCCCTCTGACCTTCTTATTGACGATGAAACACAGAAATTGCATCGGAATTTAATACAAAAGGCACAATGCCGACTCAAGTGCCAGAAGACTGGCTCTTTTAACTGTCTATTTTGAACCATTTCTGTGACAATAGTTATAGATTCCGAAGCTTCACTTCAGGTTTATTGTATCCCTCTGACCTTCTTATTGACGAGGAAACACAGATATTGCATCGGAATTAAATACAAAAGGCACTATGCCCACTTAAGTACAAGAAGACTGACCCCTCTTTCTGTCTATGTTTTGAACCATTCCTGTGACACTAGTTATAGATTCCGATGCTTCACTTCAGGTTTACCGTATCCCTCTGACCCTCTTATTGACGATGAAACACAGATATTGCATCGGAATTAAATACAAAAGGCACAATGCCGTCCTAAATACAAGAAAACTGACTCTTCTTACTGTCTATGTTTTGAACCATTCATTTTTCACTAGTTATAGATTCCGATGCTTCACGTCAGGTTTACTGTATCCCTTGGACCTTCTTATTGACGATGAAACACAGAAATTACTTCAAAATTAAATACAAAAGGCACAATGCCGACTTAAGTACTGACTATAATTTCAACCATTCCTGTGACACTAGTTATTGAATCCGATGCTTCACTCCAGGTTTACTGTATCCCTTGGACCTTCTTATTGACGCCGTAACACAGATCTTGCATAGGAATTAAATACAAATGGCACAATGCCGACTTAAGTACAAGAAGACTGACTCTTCCTACTGTCTATGTGTTGAACCATTCCTGAGACACTAGTTATAGATTCCGATGCTTCACTTCAGCTTTACTGTATCCCTCTGACCTTCTTATTGACGATGAAACACAGAAATTGCATCGGAATTTAATACAAAAGGCACAATGCCGACTCAAGTGCCAGAAGACTGGCTCTTTTAACTGTCTATTTTGAACCATTTCTGTGACAATAGTTATAGATTCCGAAGCTTCACTTCAGGTTTATTGTATCCCTCTGACCTTCTTATTGACGAGGAAACACAGAAATTGCATCGGAATTAAATACAAAAGGCACCATGCCGACTTAAGTACATGAAGACCGACTCTTCTTACTGACTATGTTTTGAACCATTCCTGTGACACTAGTTATAGATTCCGATGCTTCACTTCAGGTTTACTGTATCCCTTGGACCTTCTTATTGACGATGAAACACAGAAATTTCTTCGGAATTAAATACAAAAGGCACAATGCCGACTTAAGTACATGAAGACCGACTCTTCTTACTGACTATGTTTTGAACCATTCCTGTGACACTAGTTATAGATTCCGATGCTTCACTTCAGGTTTACTGTATCCCTTGGACCTTCTTATTGACGATGAAACACAGAAATTTCTTCGGAATTAAATACAAAAGGCACAATGCCGACTTAAGTACTGACTATGATTTCAACCATTCCTGTGACACTAGTTATAGAATCCGATGCTTCACTCCAGGTTTACTGTATCCCTTGGACCTTCTTATTGACGCCGTAACACAGATCTTGCATCGGAATTAAATAGAAAAGGCACTATGCCGACTTAAGTACAAGAAAATTGACTCTTCTTACTGTCTATGTTTTGAACCATTCCTGTGACACTAGTTATAAATTCCGATGCTTCACTTCACTTTTACCGTATACCTCTGACCTTCTTATTGCCGATGAAACACAGAAATTGCATCGGAATTACATACAAAAGGCACAATGCCGACTTAAGTAGAAGAAAACTGACTCTTCTTACTGTCTATGATTTGAACCATTCCTGTGAAACTAATTATAGATTCCGATGCTTCACATCAGGTTTACTGTATTCCTCTGACCTTCTTATTGACGATGAAACCCAGAAATTGCATCGGAATTAAATACAAAAGGCACAATGCCGACCTAAGTTCAAGAAGACTGGCTCTTCCTACTGTCTATGTTTCGAACCATTTCTGTGACACTAGTTATAGATTCCGATGCTTCACTTCAGGTTTACTGTATCCCTCTGACCTTCTTATTGACGATGAGCCACAGATATTGCATCGGAATGAAATACAAAAGGCACAATGCCGACTTAAGAACAAGAAAACTGACTCTTCTTACTGACTATGTGTTGAACCATTTCTGTGCCACTAGTTATAGTTTCAGATGCTTCACTTCAGGTTTACTGTATCCCTCAGAGCTTCTTATTGACGATGAAACACAGAAATTCCATCGAAATTATATACAACAGGCACAATTCCGACTTAAGTACAAGAAAACTGACTCTTCTTACTGACTATGTTTTGAACCATTCCTGTGACACTAGTTATAGATTCAGATGCTTCACTTCAGGTTTACTGTATCCCTCTGACCTTCTTATTGACGACGAAACACAGAAATTGCATCGGAATATAATACAAAAGGCACAATGCCGACTCAAGTGCCAGAAGACTGGCTCTTCTTACTGTCTGTTTTGAACCATTTCTGTGACAATAGTTATAGATTCCGATGCTTCACTTCAGGTTTATTGTATCCCTCTGACCTTCTTATTGACGAGGAAACACAGATATTGCATCGGAATTAAATACAAAAGGCACTATGCCCACTTAAGTACAAGAAGACTGACCCCTCTTTGTGTCTATGTTTTGAACCATTCCTGTGACACTAGTTATAGATTCCGATGCTTCACTTCAGGTTTACCGTATCCCTCTGACCCTCTTATTGACGAAAAAAAACACAGAAATTGCATCGGAAATTAATACAAAAGGCACAGTGACGACTTAAGTACAAGAAAACTGACTCTTCTTACTGTCTATGTTTTGAATCATTCCTTTTTCACTAGTTATAGATTCCGATGCTTCACTTCAGGTTTACTGTATCCCTTGGACCTTCTTATTGACGATGAAACACAGAAATTTCTTCGGAATTAAATACAAAATGCACAATGCCGACTTAAGTACTGACTATGATTTCAACCATTCCTGTGACACTAGTTATAGAATCCGACGCTTCACTCCAGCTTTACTGTATCCCTTGGCCCTTCTTATTGACGATGAAACACAGAAATTGCATCAGAATTAAATACAAAAGGCACAATGCCGACTTAAGTACATGAAGACTGACTCTTCTTACTGACTATGTTTGAACCATTCCTGTGACACTAGTTATAGATTCCGATGCTTCACTTCAGGATTACTGTATCCCGTGGACCTTCTTATTGACGATGAGGCACAGAAATTGCATCGGAATTAAATACAAAAAGCACCATGCCGACTTAAGTACATGAAGACCGACTCTTCTTACTGACTATGTTTTGAACCATTCCTGTGACACTAGTTATAGATTCCGATGCTTCACTTCAGGTTTACTGTATCCCTTGGACCTTCTTATTGACGATGAAACACAGAAATTTCTTCGGAATTAAATACAAAAGGCACAATGCCGACTTAAGTACTGACTATGATTTCAACCATTCCTGTGACACTAGTTATAGAATCCGATGCTTCACTCCAGGTTTACTGTATCCCTTGGACCTTCTTATTGACGCCGTAACACAGATATTGCATCGGAATTAAATAGAAAAGGCACTATGCCGACTTAAGTACATGAAGACTGACTCTTCTTACTGACTATGTTTCGAACCATTCCTTGTGACACTAGTTATGGATTCCTATGCTTCACATCAGGATTACTGTATCCCTCCGACCTTCTAATTGACGATGAAACACAGAAATTGCACCGGAATTAAATACAAAAGGCACAATGCCGACATAAGTTCATGACAGCCGACTCTTCAAACTGACTATGTTTTGAACCATTCCTGTGACACTAGTTATAAATGCCGATGCTTCACTTCACGTTTACCGTATACCTCTGACCTTCTTATTGCCGATGAAACACAGAAATTGCATCGGAATTACATACAAAAGGCACAATGCCGATTTAAGTACAAGAAAACTGACTCTTCTTACTGTCTATGATTTGAACCATTCCTGTGAAACTAGTTATAGATTCCGATGCTTCACATCAGGTTTACTGTATTCCTCTGACCTTCTTATTGACGATGAAACCCAGAAATTGCATCGGAATTAAATACAAAAGGCACAATGCCGACCTAAGTTCAAGAAGACTGGCTCTTCCTACTGTCTATGTTACGAACCATTTCTGTGACACTAGTTATAGATTCCGATGCTTCACTCAGGTTTACTGTATCCCTCTGACCTTCTTATTGACGATGAGCCACAGATATTGCATCGGAATGAAATACAAAAGGCACAATGCCGACTTAAGAACAAGAAAACTGACTCTTCTTACTGACTATGTGTTGAACCATTTCTGTGCCACTAGTTATAGTTTCAGATGCTTCACTTCAGGTTTACTGTATCCCTCAGAGCTTCTTATTGACGATGAAACACAGAAATTTCATCGAAATTATATACAAGAGGCACAATTCCGACTTAAGTACAAGAAAACTGACTCTTCTTACTGACTATGTTTTGAACCATTCCTGTGACACTAGTTACAGATTCAGATGCTTCACTTCAGGTTTACTGTATCCCTCTGACCTTCTTATTGACGACGAAACACAGAAATTGCATCGGAATTTAATACAAAAGGCACAATGCCGACTCAAGTGCCAGATGACTGGCTCTTCTTACTGTCTATTTTTAACCATTTCTGTGACAGTAGTTATAGATTCCGAAGCTTCACTTCAGGTTTATTGTATCCCTCTGACCTTCTTATTGACGAGGAAACACAGATATTGCATCGGAATTAAATACAAAAGGCACTATGCCCACTTATGTACAAGAAGACTGACCCCTCTTTGTGTCTATGTTTTGAACCATTCCTGTGACACTAGTTATAGATTCCGATGCTTCACTTCAGGTTTACCGTATCCCTCTGACCCTCTTATTGACGATGAAACACAGAAATTGCATCGGAATTAAATACAAAAGGCACAATGCCGTCTTAAGTACATGAAGACTGACTCTTCTTACTGACTATGTTTTGAACCATTCCTGTGACACTAGTTACAGATTCCGATGCTTCACTTCAGGATTACTGTATCCCGTGGACCTTCTTATTGACGGTGGAACACAGAAATTGCACCGGAATGAAATACAAAAGGCACAATGCCGTCTTAAGTACATGAAGACTGACTCTTCTTACTGACTATGTTTTGAGCCATTCCTGTGACACTAGTTACAGATTCCGATGCTTCACTTCAGGATTACTGTATCCCGTGGACCTTCTTATTGACGATGAGGCACAGAAATTGCATCGGAATTAAATACAAAAGGCACCATGCCGACTTAAGTACATGAAGACCGACCCTTCTTACTGACTATGTTTTGAACCATTCCTGTGACACTAGTTATAGATTCCGATGCTTCACTTCAGGTTTACTGTATCCCTTGGACCTTCTTATTGACGATGAAACACAGAAATTTCTTCGGAATTAAATACAAAAGGCACAATGCCGACTAAGTACTGACTATGATTTCAACCATTTCTGTGACACTAGTTATAGAATACGATGCTTCACTCCAGGTTTACTGTATCCCTTGGACCTTCTTATTGACGCCGTAACACAGAAATTGCATCGGAATTAAATAGAAAAGGCACTATGCCGACTTAAGTACAAGAAAATTGACTCTTCTTACTGTCTATGTTTTGAACCATTCCTGTGACACTAGTTATAAATTCCGATGCTTCACTTCACGTTTACTGTATACCTCTGACCTTCTTATTGCCGATGAAACACAGAAATTGCATCGGAATTACATACAAAAGGCACAATGCCGACTTAAGTACAAGAAAACTGACTCCTCTTACTGTCTATGATTTGAACCATACCTGTGACACTAGTTATAGATTCCGATGCTTCACATCAGGTTTACTGTATTCCACTGACCTTCTTATTGACGATGAAACACAGAAATTTCTTCGGAATTAAATACAAAAGGCACAATGCCGACTATGCTGACTACGCTGACTATGATTTCAACCATTCCTGTGACACTAGTTATAGAATCCGATGCTTCGCTCCAGGTTTACTGTATACCTTGGACCTTCTTATTGACGATGAAAGACAGAAATTGCATCAGAATTAAATACAAAAGGCACAATGCCGACTTAAGGACAAGAAGACTGACTCTTCTTACTGACTATGATTTGAACCATTCCTGTGACACTAGTTATAGATTCCGATGCTTCACATCAGGTTTACTGTTTTCCTCTGACCTTCTTATTGACGATGAAACCCAGAAATTGCATCGGAATAAAATCAAAAGGCACAATGCTGACCTAAGTACAAGAAGACTGGCTCTTCCTACTGTCTATGTTTCGAACCATTTCTGTGACACTAGTTATAGATTCCGATGCTTCACTTCAGGTTTACTGTATCCCTCTGACCTTCTTATTGACGATGAGCCACAGATATTGCATCGGAATGAAATACAAAAGGCACAATGCCGACTTAAAAACAAGAAAACTGCCTCTTCTTACTGACTATGTGTTGAACCATTCCTGTGACACTAGTTATAGTTTCAGATGCTTCACTTCAGGTTTACTGTATCCCTCAGAGCTTCTTATTGACGATGAAACACAGAAATTTCATCGAAATTATATACAAGAGGCACAATTCCGACTTAAGTACAAGAAAACTGACTCTTCTTACTGACTATGTTTTGAACCATTCCTGTGACACTAGTTATAGATTCAGATGCTTCACTTCAGGTTTACTGTATCCCTCTGACCTTCTTATTGACGATTAAACACAGAAATTGCATCGGAATTTAATTCAAAAGGCACAATGCCGACTCAAGTGCCAGAAGACTGGCTCTTCTTACTGTCTACTTTGAACCATTTCTGTGACAATAGTTATAGATTTCGAAGCTTCACTTCAGGTTTATTGTATCCCTCTGACCTTCTTATTGACGAGGAAACACAGATATTGCATCGGAATTAAATACAAATGCACTATGCCCACATAAGTACAAGAAGACTGACCACTCTTTCTGTCTATGTTTTGAACCATTCCTGTGACACTAGTTATCGATTCCGATGCGTCACTTCAGGTTTACCGTATCCCTCTGACCCTCTTATTGACGATGAAACACAGAAATTGCATCGGAATTAAATACAAAAGGCACAATGCCGTCCTAAGTACAAGATAACTGACTCTTCTTACTGTTTATGTTTTGAACCATTCCTGTGACACTGGTTATGGATTCCGATTCTTCACTTCGGGTTTACTGTATCCCTGTGCCCTTCTTATTGACGATGAAACACAGAAATTGCATCGGAATTAAATACAAAAGGCACAATGACGACTTAAGTACAAGAAAACTGACTCTTCTTACAGTCTATGTTTTGAACCATTCCTTTTTATCTAGTTATAGATTCCGATGCTTCACTTCAGGTTTACTGTATCCCTTGGACCTTCTTATTGACGATGAAACACAGAAATTTCTTCGGAATTAAATACAAAAGGCACAATGCCGACTTAAGTACTGACTATGATTTCAACCATTCCTGTGACACTAGTTATAGAATCCGATGCTTCACTCCAGGTTTACTGTATCCCTTGGCCCTTCTTATTGACGATGAAAGACAGAAATTGCATCAGAATTAAATACAAAAGGCACAATGCCGACTTAAGGACAAGAAGACTGACTCTTCTTACTGACTATGTTTGAACCATTCCTGTGACACTAGTTATGGATTCCGATGCTTCACTCCAGGTTTACTGTATCCCTTGGCCCTTCTTATTGACGTTGACACACAGAAATTGCATCGGAATTAGATACATAAGGCACAATGCCGACTTAAGGACAAGAAGACTGACTCTTCTTACTGACTATGTTTTGAACCATTCCTGTGACACTAGTTATGGATTCCTATGCTTCACATCAGGATTACTGTATCCCTCTGACCTTCTGATTGACGATGAAACACAGAAATTGCACCGGAATTAAATACAAAAGGCACAATGCCGACATAAGTTCATGAAGGCCGACTCTTCAAACTGACTATGTTTTGAACCGTTCCTGTAACACTAGTTACAGATTCCGATGCTTCACTTCAGGTTTACTGTATCCCTTGGACCTTCTTATTGACGATGAAACACAGAAATTGCATCGGAATGAAATAAAAAAGGCACAATGCCGACTCAAGTACAAGCAGACTGGCTCTTCTTACTGTCTATGTTTTGAACCATTTCTGTGACACTAGTTATAGTTTCCGATGATTCACTCCAGGTTTACTGTATCCCTTGGACCTTCTTATTGACGATCAGACACAGAAATTGCATCGGAATTAAATACAAAAGTCACAATGCCGACATAAGGACAAGAAGACAGAGTCTTCTTACTGACAATGTTTTGAACCATTCCTGTGACACTAGCTATAGTTTCCGTTGCTTCACCTCAGGTTTACCGTATACCTCTGCCCTTCTCATTGACGGTGAAACACAGAAATTGCACCGGAATGAAATACAAAAGGCACAATGCCGACTGAAGTACATGAAGACTGACTCTTCTTACTGACTATGTTTGAACCATTCCTGTGACACTAGTTATAGATTCCGATGCTTCACTTCAGGATTACTGTATCCCGTGGACCTTCTTATTGACGATGAGGCACAGAAATTGCATCGGAATTAAATACAAAAGGCACCATGCCGACTTAAGTACATGAAGACCGACTCTTCTTACTGACTATGTTTTGAACCATTCCTGTGACACTAGTTATAGATTCCGATGCTTCACTTCAGGTTTACTGTATCCCTTGGACCTTCTTATTGACGATTAAACCCAGAAATTGCATCGGAATTAAATACAAAAGGCACAATGCCGACCTAAGTTCAAGAAGACTGGCTCTTCCTACTGTCTATGTTTCGAACCATTTCTGTGACACTAGTTATAGATTCCGATGCTTCACTACAGGTTTACTGTATACCTCTGACCTTCTTATTGACGATGAGCCACAGATATTGCATCGGAATGAAATACAAAAGGCACAATGCCGACTTAAGAACAAGAAAACTGACTCTTCTTACTGACTATGTGTTGAACCATTTCTGTGCCACTAGTTATAGTTTCAGATGCTTCACTTCAGGTTTACTGTATCCCTCAGAGCTTCTTATTGACGATGAAACACAGAATTTTCATCGAAATTATATACAAGAGGCACAATTCCGACTTAAGTACAAGAAAACTGACTCTTCTTACTGACTATGTTTTGAACCATTCCTGTGACACTACTTATAGATTCAGATGCTTCACTTCAGGTTTACTGTATCCCTCTGACCTTCTTATTGGCGACGAAACACAGAAATTGCATCGGAATTTAATACAAAAGGCACAATGCCGACTCAAGTGCCAGAAGACTGGCTCTTCTTACTGTCTATTTTGAACCATTTCTGTGACAATAGTTATAGATTCCGAAGCTTCACTTCAGGTTTATTGTATCCCTCTGACCTGCTTATTGACGAGGAAACACAGATATTGCATCGGAATTAAATACAAAAGGCACTATGCCCACTTAAGTACAAGAAGACTGACCCCTCTTTCTGTCTATGTTTGAACCATTCCTGTGACACTAGTTATAGATTCCGATGCTTCACTTCAGGTTTACCGTATCCCTCTGACCCTCTTATTGACGATGAAACACAGAAATTGCATCGGAATTAAATACAAAAGGCACAATGCCGTCCTAAGTACAAGAAAACTGACTCTTCTTACTGTTTAAGTTTTGAAACATTCCTGTGACACTAGTTATGGATTCCGATTCTTCACTTCGGGTTTACTGTATCCCTGTGCCCTTCTTATTGACGATAAAACACAGAAATTGCATCGGAAATTAATACAAAAGGCACAATGCCGACTTAAGGACAAGAAGACTGACTCTCCTTACTGACTATGTTTTGAACCATTCCTGTGACACTAGTTATGGATTCCGATGCTTCACTCCAGGTTTACTGTATCCCTTGGCCCTTCTTATTGACGTTGAAACACAGAAATTGCATCGGAATTAAATACAAAAGGCACAATGCCGACTTAAGGACAAGAAGACTGACTCTTCTTACTGACTATGTTTTGAACCATTCCTGTGACACTAGTTATGGATTCCTATGCTTCACATCAGGATTACTGTATCCCTCTGACCTTCTAATTGACGATGAAACACAGAAATTGCATCGGAATTAAATAAAAAAGGCACAATGCCGACTCAAGTACAAGCAGACTGGCTCTTCTTACTGTCTATGTTTTGAACCATTTCTGTGACACTAGTTATAGTTTCCGATGATTCACTCCAGGTTTACTGTATCCCTTGGACCTTCTTATTGACGATCAGACACAGAAATTGCATCGGAATTAAATACAAAATGCACAATGCCGACATAAGGACAAGAAGACAGACTCTTCTTACTGACTATGTTTTGAACCATTCTTGTGACACTAGCTATAGATTCCGATGCTTCAATTCAGGTTTACCGTATACCTCTGACCTTCTTATTGACGGTGGAACACAGAAATTGCACCGGAATGAAATACAAAAGGCACAATGCCGTCTTAAGTACATGAAGACTGACTCTTCTTACTGACTATGTTTTGAACCATTCCTGTGACACTAGTTATAGATACCGATGCTTCACTTCAGGATTACTGTATCCCATGGACCTTCTTATTGACGATGAGTCACAGAAATTGCATCGGAATTAAATACAAAATGCACCATGCCGACTTAAGTACATGAAGACCGACTCTTCTTACTGTCTATGATTTGAACCATTCCTGTGACACTAGTTATAGATTCCGATGCTTCACTTCAGGTTTACTGTATCCCTTTGACCTTCTTATTCACGATGAAACACAGAAATTTCTTCGGAATTAAATACAAAAGGCACAATGCCGACTAAGTACTGACTATGATGTCAACCATTTCTGTGACACTAGTTATAGAATACGATGCCTCACTCCAGGTTTACTGTATCCCTTGGACCTTCTTATTGACGCCGTAACACAGAAATTGCATCGGAATTAAATAGAAAAGGCACTATGCCGACTTAAGTACAAGAAAATTGACTCTTCTTACTGTCTATGTTTTGAACCATTCCTGTGACACTAGTTATAAATTCCGATGCTTCACTTCACGTTTACTGTATACCTCTGACCTTCTTATTGCCGATGAAACACAGAAATTGCATCGGAATTACATACAAAAGGCACAATGCCGACTTAAGTACAAGAAAACTGACTCTTCTTACTGTCTATGATTTGAACCATACCTGTGACACTAGTTATAGATTCCGATGCTTCACACCAGGTCTACTGTATTCCTCTGACCTTCTTATTGACGATGAAACCCAGAAATTGCATCGGAATTAAATACAAAAGGCATAATGCCGACCTAAGTACAAGAAGGCTGGCTCTTCCTACTGTCTATGTTTCGAACCATTTCTGTGACACTAGTTATAGATTCCGATGCTTCACTTCAGGTTTACTGTATCCCTCTGACCTTCTTATTGACGATGAGAAACAGATATTGCATCGGAATGAAATACAAAAGGCACAATGCCGACTTAAGAACAAGAAAACTGACTCTTCTTACTGACTATGTGTTGAACCATTCCTGTGACACTAGTTATAGTTTCAGATGCTTCACTTCAGGTTTACTGTATCCCTCAGAGCTTCTTAATGACGATGAAACACAGAAATTGCATCGAAATTATATACAAGAGGCACAATTCCAACTTAAGTACAAGAAAACTGACTCTTCTTACTGTATATGTTTTGAACCATTCCTGTGACACTAGTTATAGATTCCGATGCTTCACTTCACGTTTACTGTATCCCTTTCACCTTCTTATTGACGATGAAACACTGAAATTGCATCTTAATTAATTACAAAAGTCACAATGCCGACTTAAGTACAAGAAAACTGCTTCTTCATACTGTCTATGTTTGAACCATTCCTATGACACTACTTATAGATTCCGAAGCTTCATTTCAGGTTTACTGTATCCCTCTGACCTTCTTATTGACGATGAAGCACAGAAATTGCATCGGAATTAAATACAAAAGGCACAATGCCGACTTAAGTACAAGAAGACTGACTCTTACTACTGTCTATGTTTTGAACCATTTCTGTGACACTAGTTTTGGATTCCGATGCTTCACTTCAGGCTTTCTGTATCCCTCTGACCTCCTTATTGACGATGAAACACAGAATTTGCATCTTAATAGAATACAAAAGGCACAATGCCGACTTAAGTACAATAAGACTGACTCTTCTTACTGTCAATGTTTTCTAACATTCCGGTGACACTAGTTATAGATTCCGATGCTTCACTTCAGGTTTACTGTATCCAGCTGACCTTCTTATTGTCGATGAAACACAGAAATTGCATCGGAATTATATACAAAAGGCACAATGCCGACTCAAGTACGAGAAGACTGACTCATCTTACTGTCTATGTTTGAACCATTCCTGTGACACTAGTTATAGATTCCGATGCTTCACTTCAGGTTTAATGTATCCCTCTGACCTTCTTATTGACGATGAAACACGTAAATTGCATCGGAATTCAATACAAAAGGCACAATGCCGGCTAAAGTACAAGAAGACTGACTCTTCCTACTGTCTATGATTTGAACAATTCCTGTGACCCTACTTATAGATTCCGATGTTTCACTTCAGGTTTACTGTATCCCTCTGACCTTCTTATTGACGAAAAAACACTGAAATTGCATCGGAATTAAATAGATTAGGCATAATGCCGACTTAAGTACAAGAAGTCTGACTCTTTTTACTGACTATGATTTGAACCATTCCTGTGACACTAGTTATAGATTCCGATGCTTCACTTCAGGATTACTGTATCCCGTGGACCTTCTTATTGACGATGAGACACAGAAATTGCATCGGAATTAAATACAAAAGGCACCATGCCGACTTAAGTACATGAAGACCGACTCTTCTTACTGACTATGTTTTGAACCATTCCTGTGACACTAGTTATCGATTCCGATGCTTCACTTCAGGTTTACTGTATCCCTTGGACCTTCTTATTGACGATGAAGCACAGAAATTTCTTCGGAATTAAATACAAAATGCACAATGCCGACTAAGTACTGACTACGATTTCAACCATTTCTGTGACACTAGTTATAGAATACGATGCTTCACTCCTGTTTTACTGTATCCCTTGGACCTTCTTATTGACGCCGTAACACAGAAACTGCATCGGAATTAAATAGAAAAGGCACTTACCGACTTAAGTACAAGAAAATTGACTCTTGTTACTGTCTATGTTTTGAACCATTCCTGTGACACTAGTTATAAATTCCGATGCTTCACTTCACGTTTACTGTATACCTCTGACCTTCTTATTGCCGATGAAACACAGAAATTGCATCGGAATTACATACAAAAGGCACAATTCCGACTTAAGTACAAGAAAACTGACTCTTCTTACTGTCTATGTTTTGAACCATTCCTGTGACACTAGTTATAGATTCCGATGCTTCACTTCAGGTTTACTGTATCCCTTAGACCTTCTTATTGACGATGAAACACAGAAATTTCTTCGGAATTAAATACAAAAGGCACAATGCCGACTAAGTACTGACTATGATTTCAACCATTTCTGTGACACTAGTTATAGAATACGATGCTTCACTCCAGGTTTACTGTATCCCTTGGACCTTCTTATTGACGCCGTAACACAGAAATTGCATCGGAATTAAATAGAAAAGGCACTATGCCGACTTAAGTACAAGAAAATTGACTCTTCTTACTGTCTATGTTTTGAACCATTCCTGTGACACTAGTTATAAATTCCGATGCTTCACTTCACGTTTACTGTATACCTCTGACCTTCTTATTGCCGATGAAACACAGAAATTGCATCGGAATTACATACAAAAGGCACAATGCCGACTTAAGTACAAGAAAACTGACTCTTCTTACTGTCTATGATTTGAACCATACCTGTGACACTAGTTATAGATTCCGATGCTTCACATCAGGTTTACTGTGTTCCTCTGACCTTCTTATTGACGATGAAACCCAGAAATTGCATCGGAATTAAATACAAAAGGCATAATGCCGACCTAAGTACAAGAAGGCTGGCTCTTCCTACTGTCTATGTTTCGAACCATTTCTGTGACACTAGTTATAGATTCCGATGCTTCACTTCAGGTTTACTGTATCCCTCTGACCTTCTTATTGACGATGAGAAACAGATATTGCATCGGAATGAAATACAAAGGGCACAATGCCGACTTCAGAACAAGAAAACTGACTCTTCTTACTGACTATGTGTTGAACCATTCCTGTGACACTAGTTATAGTTTCAGATGCTTCACTTCAGGTTTACTGTATCCCTCAGAGCTTCTTATTGACGATGAAACACAGACATTGCATCGAAATTATATACAAGAGGCACAATTCCAACTTAAGTACAAGAAAACTGACTCTTCTTACTGTATATGTTTTGAACCATTCCTGTGACACTAGTTATAGATTCCGATGCTTCACTTCAGGTTTACTGTATCCCTTTCACCTTCTTATTGACGATGAAACACTGAAATTGCATCTTAATTAATTACAAAAGTCACAATGCCGACTTAAGTACAAGAAAACTGCTTCTTCATACTGTCTATGTTTGAACCATTCCTATGACACTACTTATAGATTCCGAAGCTTCATTTCAGGTTTACTGTATCCCTCTGACCTTCTTATTGACGACGAAACACAGAAATTGCATCGGAATTTAATACAAATGGCACAATGCCGACTTAAGTACAAGAAGACTGACTCTTCCTACTGTCTATGTTTTGAACCATTCCTGAGACACTAGTTATAGATTCCGATGCTTCACTTCAGGTTTACTGTATCCCTCTGACCTTCTTATTGACGAACAAACACATAAATTGCATCGGAATTAAATACAAAAGGCACAATGCCGACTCAAGTACAGAAGACTGGCTCTTCTTACTGTCTATTTTGAACCATTTCTGTGACAATAGTTATAGATTCCGAAGCTTCACTTCAGGTTTATTGTATCCCTCTGACCTTCTTATTGACGAGGAAACACAGATATTGAATCGGAATTAAATACAAAAGGCACTATGCCCACTTAAGTACAAGAAGACTGACCCCTCTTTCTGTCTATGTTTTGAACCATTTCTGTGACAATAGTTATAGATTCCGAAGCTTCACTTCAGGTTTATTGTATCCCTCTGACCTTCTTATTGACGATGAAACACAGAAATTGCATCGGAATTAAATACAAAAGGCACAATGCCGTCCTAAGTACAAGAAAACTGACTCTTCTTACTGTTTATGTTTTGAACCACTCCTGTGACACTAGTTATGGATTCCGATTCTTCACTTCGGGTTTACTGTATCCCTGTTCCCTTCTTATTGACGATGAAACACAGAAATAGCATCGGAATTAAATACCAAAGGCACAATGGCGACTTACGTACAAGAAGACTGACTCTTCTTACTGACTATGTTTTGAACCATTCCTGTGACACTAGTTATGGATTCCGATGCTTCACTCCAGGTTCACTGTATCCCTTGGCCCTTCTTATTGATGTTGAAACACAGAAATTGCATCGGAATTAAATACAAAAGGCACAATGCCGACTTAAGGACAAGAAGACTGACTCTTCTTACTGACTATGTTTTGAACCATTCCTGTGACACTAGTTATGGATTCCTATGCTTCACATCAGGATTACTGTATCCCTCTGACCTTCTAATTGACGATGAAACACAGAAATTGCACCGGAATTAAATACAAAAGGCACAATGCCGACTTAAGTACAAGAAGACTGACTCTTCCTACTGTCTATGTTTTGAACCATTCCTGAGACACTAGTTATAGATTCCAATGCTTCACTTCAGGTTTACTGTATCCCTCAGAGCTTCGTATTGACGATGAAACACAGAAATTTCATCGAAATTATATACAAAAGGCACAATGCCGACTTAAGAACAAGAAAACTGACTCTTCTTACTGACTATGTGTTGAACCATTCCTGTGACACTAGTTATAGTTTCAGATGCTTCACTTCAGGTTTACTGTATCCCTCAGAGCTTCTTATTGACGATGAAACACAGAAATTTCATCGAAATTATATACAAGAGGCACAATTCCGACTTAAGTACAAGAAAACTGACTCTTCTTACTGACTACGCTTTGAACCATTCCTGTGACACTAGTTATGGATTCAGATGCTTCACTTCAGGTTTACTGTATCCCTCTGACCTTCTTATTGACGACGAAACACAGAAATTGCATCGGAATTTAATACAAATGGCACAATGCCGACTTAAGTACAAGAAGACTGACTCTTCCTACTGTCTATGTTTTGAACCATTTCTGAGACACTAGTTATAGATTCCGATGCTTCACTTCAGGTTTACTGTATCCCTCTGACCTTCTTATTGACGAACAAACACATAAATTGCATCGGAATTAAATACAAAAGGCACAATGCCGACTCAAGTACAAGAAGACTGGCTCTTCTTACTGTCTATGTTTTGAACCATTTCTGTGACACTAGTTATAGATTCCGATGCTTCACTTCAGGTTTACTGTATCCCTCTGACCTTCTTATTGACGATGAAACAAATAAATTGCATCGTAATTATATACAAAAGGGCCAATGCCGACTTAAGTACAAGAAAACTGACTCTTCTTAATGTCTATGTTTGAACCATTCCTGTGACACTAGTTCTAGATTCCGATGCTTCACTTCAGGTTTACTGTATCCCTCTGACCTTCTTATTAGCGATGAAACACAGAAATGGCATCTTAATTAAATACTAAAGGCACAATGCAGACGTAAGTACAAGAAGACTGACTCTTCTTACTGTCTATGTTTTGAACCATTCCTGTGACACTAGTAATAGATTCCGATGCTTCACTTCAGGATTACTGTATCCCTCTCACCTTCTTATTGACGATCAAGCACAGAAATGTCATCGGAATTAAATACAAAAGGCACAATGCCGATTCAACTACAAGAAGACTGGCTCTTCTTACTGTCTATGTTTTGAACCATTCCTGTGACACTAGTTATAAATTCCAATGCTACACTTCAGGTTTACTGTATCCAGCTGACCTTCTTATTGACGATGAAGCACAGAAATTGCATCGGAATTAAATACAAAAGGCACAATGCCGACTTATGTACAAGAAGACTGACTCTTACTACTGTCTATGTTTTGAACCATTTCTGTGACACTAGTTTTGGATTCCGATGCTTCACTTCAGGTTTTCTGTATCCCTCTGACCTCCTTATTGACGATGAAACACAGAATTTGCATCTTAATAGAATACAAAAGGCACAATGCCGACTTAAGTACAATAAGACTGACTCTTCTTACTGTCAATGTTTTCTACCATTCCGGTGACACTAGTTATAGATTCCGGTGCTTCACTTCAGGTTTACTGTATCCAGCTGACCTTCTTATTGTCGATGAAACACAGAAATTGCATCGGAATTATATACAAAAGGCACAATGCCGACTCAAGTACGAGAAGACTGACTCATCTTACTGTCTATGTTTGAACCATTCCTGTGACACAAGTTATAGATTCCGATGCTTCACTTCAGGTTTACTGTATCCCTCTGACCTTCTTATTGACGATGAGCCACAGATATTGCATCGGAATGAAATACAAAAGGCACAATGCCGACTTAAGAACAAGAAAACTGACTCTTCTTACTGACTATGTGTTGAACCATTCCTGTGACACTAGTTATAGTTTCAGATGCTTCACTTCAGGTTTACTGTATCCCTCAGAGCTTCTTATTGACGATGAAACACAGAAATTTCATCGAAATTATATACAAGAGGCACAATTCCGACTTAAGAACAAGAAAACTGACTCTTCTTACTGACTATGCTTTGAACCATTCCTGTGACACTAGTTATGGATTCAGATGCTTCACTTCAGGTTTACTGTATCCCTCTGACCTTCTTATTGACGACGAAACACAGAAATTGCATCGGAATTTAATACAAAAGGCACAATGCCGACTCAAGTGCCAGAAGACTGGCTCTTCTTACTGTCTATTTTGAACCATTTCTGTGACAATAGTTATAGATTCCGAAGCTTCACTTCAGGTTTATTGTATCCCTCTGACCTTCTTATTGACGAGGAAACACAGATATTGAATCGGAATTAAATACAAAAGGCACTATGCCCACTTAAGTACAAGAAGACTGACCCCTCTTTCTGTCTATGTTTTGAACCATTTCTGTGACAATAGTTATAGATTCCGAAGCTTCACTTCAGGTTTATTGTATCCCTCTGACCTTCTTATTGACGATGAAACACAGAAATTGCATCGGAATTAAACACAAAAGGCACAATGCCGTCCTAAGTACAAGAAAACTGACTCTTCATACTGTTTATGTTTTGAACCATTCCTGTGACACTAGTTATGGATTCCGATTCTTCACTTCGGGTTTACTGTATCCCTGTTCCCTTCTTATTGACGATGAAACACAGAAATAGCATCGGAATTAAATACCAAAGGCACAATGGCGACTTACGTACAAGAAGACTGACTCTTCTTACTGACTATAATTTGAACCATTCCTGTGACACTAGTTATGGATTCCTATGCTTCACATCAGGATTACTGTATCCCTCTGACCTTCTAATTGACGATGAAACACAGAAATTGCACCGGAATTAAATACAAAAGGCACAAGGCCGACATAAGTACATGCAGGCCGACTCTTCAAACTGACTATGTTTTCAACCGTTCCTGTAACACTAGTTATAGATTCCGATGCTTCACTTCAGGTTTACTGAATCCCTTGGACCTTCTTATTGACGATGAAACACAGAAATTGCATCGGAATTAAATAAAAAAGGCACAATGCCGACTCAAGTACAAGCTGACTGGCTCTTCTTACTGTCTATGTTTTGAACCATTTCTGTGACACTAGTTATAGTTTCCGATGATTCACTCCAGGTTTACTGTATCCCTTGGACCTTCTTATTGACGATCAAACACAGAAATTGCATCGGAATTAAATACAAAAGGCACAATGCCGACATAAGGACAAGAAGACAGACTCTTCTTACTGACTATGTTTTGAACCATTCCTGTGACACTAGCTATAGATTCCGATGCTTCACTTCAGGTTTACCGCATACCTCTGACCTTCTTATTGACGGTGGAACACAGAAATTGCACCGGAATGAAATACAAAAGGCACAATGCCGTCTTAAGTACATGAAGACTGACTCTTCTTACTGACTATGTTTTGAACCATTCCTGTGACACTAGTTATAGATTCCGATGCTTCACTTCAGGATTACTGTATCCCGTGGACCTTCTTATTGACGATGAGGCACAGAAATTGCATCGGAATTAAATACAAAAGGCACCATGCCGACTTAAGTACATAAAGACCGACTCTTCTTACTGACTATGTTTTGAACCATTCCTGTGACACTAGTTATAGATTCCGATGCTTCACTTCAGGTTTACTGTATCCCTTGGACCTTCTTATTGACGATGAAGCACAGAAATTTCTTCGGAATTAAATACAAAATGCACAATGCCGACTAAGTACTGACTATGATTTCAACCATTTCTGTGACACTAGTTATAGAATACGATGCTTCACTCCAGGTTTACTGTATCCCTTGGAACTTCTTATTGACGCCGTAACACAGAAACTGCATCGGAATTAAATAGAAAAGGCACTATGCCGACTTAAGTACAAGAAAATTGACTCTTCTTACTGTCTATGTTTTGAACGATTCCTGTGACACTAGTTATAAATTCCGATGCTTCACTTCACGTTCACTGTATACCTCTGACCTTCTTATTGCCGATGAAACACAGAAATTGCATCGGAATTACATACAAAATGCACAATTCCGACTTAAGCACAAGAAAACTGACTCTTCTTACTGTCTATGTTTTGAACCATCCCTGTGAAACTAGTTATAGATTCCGATGCTTCACTTCAGGTTTACTGTATCCCTTTCACCTTCTTATTGACGATGAAACACTGTAATTGCATCTTAATTAATTACAAAAGTCACAATGTCGACTTAAGTACAAGAAAACTGCTTTTTCATACTGTCTATGTTTGAACCATTCCTATGACACTACTTATAGATTCCGATGCTTCATTTCAGGTTTACTGTATCCCTCTGACCTTCTTATTGACGATGAAACACAGAAATTGCATAGGAATTAAATACAAATGGCACAATGCCCACTTAAGTACAAGAAGACTGACTCTTCCTACTGTCTATGTTTTGAACCATTCCTGAGACACTAGTTACAGATTCCGATGCTTCACTTCAGGTTTACTGTATCCCTCTGACCTTCTTATTGACGATGAAACACAGAAATTGCATCCGAATTAAATACAAAAGGCACAATGCCGACCCAAGTACAAGAACACTGGCTCTTCTTACTTTCTATGTTTTGAACCATTCCCGTGACACTAGTTATAGATTCCGATGCTTGACTTCAAGTTTACTGCATCCCTCTGACCTTCTTATTGACGAACAAGCACATAAATTGCATCGGAATTAAATACAAAAGGCACAATGCCGACTCAAGTACAAGAAGACTGGCTCTTCTTACTGTCTGTTTTGAACCATTTCTGTGACACTAGTTATAGATTCCGATGCTTCACCTCAGGTTTACTGTATCCCTCTGACCTTCTTTTTGACGATGAAACAAATAAATTGCATCGTAATTATATACAAAAGGGCCAAAGCCGACTTAAGTACAAGAAAACTGACTCTTCTTACTGTCTATGTTTGAACCATTCCTGTGACACTAGATCTAGATTCCGATGCTTCACTTCAGGTTTACTGTATCCCTTTGACCTTCTTATTGACGATGAAACACAGAAATGGCATCTTAATTAAATACTAAAGGCACAATGCAGACGTAAGTACAAGAAGACTGACTCTTCTTACTGTCTATGTTTTTAACCATTCCTGTGACACTAGTAATACATTCCGATGCTTCACTTCAGGATTACTGTATCCCTCTCACCTTCTTATTGACGATCAAACACAGAAATTTCATCGGAATTAAATACAAAAGGCACAATGCCGACTCAAGTACAAGAAGACTGGCACTTCTTACTGACTATGTTTTGAACCATTCCTGTGACACTAGTTATAGATTCCGATGCTACACTTCAGGTTTACTGTATCCAGCTGACCTTCTTATTGACGATGAAGCACAGAAAGTGCGTCGGAATTAAATACAAAAGGCACAATGCCGACTTGAGTACAAGAAGACTGACTCTTACTACTGTCTATGTTTTGAACCATTTCTGTGACACTAGTTTTGGATTCCGATGCTTCACTTCAGGTTTTCTGTATCCCTCTGACCTCCTTATTAACGATGAAACACAGAATTTGCATCTTAATAGAATACAAAAGGCACAATGCCGACTTAAGTACAATATGACTGACTCTTCCTACTGTCAATGTTTTCTAAAATTCCGGTGACACTAGTTATAGATTCCGATGCTTCTCTTCAGGTTTACTGTATCCAGCTGACCTTCTTATTGTCGATGAAAAACAGAAATTGCATCGGAATTATATACAAAAGGCACAATGCCGACTCAAGTACGAGAAGACTGACTCATCTTACTGTCTATGTTTGAACCATTCCTGTGACACTAGTTATAGATTCCGATGCTTCACTTCAGGTTTAATGTATCCCTCTGACCTTCTTATTGACGATGAGACACGTAAATTGCATCGGAATTCAATACAAAAGGCACAGTGCCGACTTAAGTACAAGGAGACTGACTCTTCTTACTGTCTATGTTTTGAACCATTCCTGTGACACTAGTTATAGATTCAGATGCTTCACTTCAGGCTTACTGTATCCCTCTGACCTTCTTATTGACGACGAAATACAGAAATTGCATCGGAATTAATAACAAAATGCACTATGCCCACTTAAGTACAAGAAGACTGACCCCTCTTTCTGTCTATGTTTTGAACCATTCCTGTGACACTAGTTATAGATTCCGATGCTTCACTTCAGGTTTACCGTATCCCTCTGACCCTCTTCTTGACGATGAAACACCGAAATTGCATCGGAATTAAATACAAAAGGCACAATGCCGTCCTAAGTACAAGAAAACTGACTCTTCTTACTGTTTATGTTTTGAACCATTCCTGTGACACTAGTTATGGATTCCGATTCTTCACTTCGGGTTTACTGTATCCCTGTGCCCTTCTTATTGACGATGAAACACAGAAATTGCATCGAATTAAATACAAATGGCACAATGACGACTTAAGTACAAGAAAACTGACTCTTCTTACTGTCTATGATTTGAACCATTCCTTTTTCATTAGTTATAGATTCCGATGCTTCACTTCATATTTACTGTATGCCTTGGACCTTCTTATTGACGGTGGAACACAGAAATTGCACCGGAATGAAATACAAAAGGCACAATGCCGTCTTAAGTACATGAAGACTGACTCTTCTTACTGACTATGTTTTGAACCATTCCTGTGACTCTAGTTATAGATACCGATGCTTCACTTCAGGATTACTGTATCCCATGGACCTTCTTATTGACGATGAGTCACAGAAATTGCATCGGAATTAAATACAAAATGCACCATGCCGACTTAAGTACATGAAGACCGACTCTTCTTACTGTCTATGATTTGAACCATTCCTGTGACACTAGTTATAGATTCCGATGCTTCACTTCAGGTTTACTGTATCCCTTGGACCTTCTTATTGACGATGAAACACAGAAATTTCTTCGGAATTAAATACAAAAGGCACAATGCCGACTAAGTACTGACTATGATTTCAACCATTTCTGTGACACTAGTTATAGAATACGATGCTTCACTCCAGGTTTACTGTATCCCTTGGACCTTCTTATTGACGCCGTAACACAGAAATTGCATCGGAATTAAATAGAAAAGGCACTATGCCGACTTAAGTACAAGAAAATTGACTCTTCTTACTGTCTATGTTTTGAACCATTCCTGTGACACTAGTTATAAATTCCGATGCTTCACTTCACGTTTACTGTATACCTCTGACCTTCTTATTGCCGATGAAACACAGAAATTGCATCGGAATTACATACAAAAGGCACAATGCCGACTTAAGTACAAGAAAACTGACTCTTCTTACTGTCTATGATTTGAACCATACCTGTGACACTAGTTATAGATTCCGATGCCTCACATCAGGTTTACTGTATTCCTCTGACCTTCTTATTGACGATGAAACCCAGAAATTGCATCGGAATTAAATACAAAAGGCATAATGCCGACCTAAGTACAAGAAGGCTGGCTCTTCCTACTGTCTATGTTTCGAACAATTTCTGTGACACTAGTTATAGATTCCGATGCTTCACTTCAGGTTTACTGTATCCCTCTGACCTTCTTATTGACGATGAGAAACAGATATTGCATCGGAATGAAATACAAAAGGCACAATGCCGACTAAAGAACAAGAAAACTGACTCTTCGTACTGACTATGTGTTGAACCATTCCTGTGACACTAGTTATAGTTTCAGATGCTTCACTTCAGGTTTACTGTATCCCTCAGAGCTTCTTAATGACGATGAAACACAGAAATTGCATCGAAATTATATACAAGAGGCACAATTCCAACTTAAGTACAAGAAAACTGACTCTTCTTACTGTATATGTTTTGAACCATTCTTGTGACACTAGTTATAGATTCCGATGCTTCACTTCAGGTTTACTGTATCCCTTTCACCTTCTTATTGACGATGAAACACTGAAATTGCATCTTAATTAATTACAAAAGTCACAATGCCGACTTAAGTACAAGAAAACTGCTTCTTCATACTGTCTATGTTTGAACCATTCCTATGACACTACTTATAGATTCCGAAGCTTCATTTCAGGTTTACTGTATCCCTCTGACCTTCTTATTGACGATGAAACACAGAAATTGCATAGGAATTAAATACAAATGGCACAATGCCGACCTAAGTACAAGAAGACTGACTCTTCCTACTGTCTATGTTTTGAACCATTCCTGAGACACTAGTTATAGATTCCGATGCTTCACTTCAGGTTTACTGTATCCCTCTGACCTTCTTATTGACGAACAAACACATAAATTGCATCGGAATTAAATACAAAAGGCACAATGCCAACTCAAGTACAAGAAGACTGGCTCTTCTTACTGTCTATGTTTTGAACCATTTCTGTGACACTAGTTATAGATTCCGATGCTTCACTTCAGGTTTACTGTATCCCTCTGACCTTCTTATTGACGATGAAACAAATAAATTGCATCGTAATTATATACAAAAGGGCCAATGCCGACTTAAGTACAAGAAAACTGACTCTTCTTAATGTCTATGTTTGAAGCATTCCTGTGACACTAGTTCTAGATTCCGATGCTTCACTTCAGGTTTACTGTATCCCTCTGACCTTCTTATTGACGATGAAACACAGAAATGGCATCTTAATTAAATACTAAAGGCACAATGCAGACGTAAGTACAAGAAGACTGACTCTTACTACTGTCTATGTTTTGAACCATTTCTGTGACACTAGTTTTGGATTCCGATGCTTCACTTCAGGTTTTCTGTATCCCTCTGACCTCCTTATTGACGATGAAACACAGAATTTGCATCTTAATAGAATACAAAAGGCACAATGCCGACTTAAGTACAATAAGACTGACTCTTCTTACTGTCAATGTTTTCTACCATTCCGGTGACACTAGTTATAGATTCCGATGCTTCACTTCAGGTTTACTGTATCCAGCTGACCTTCTTATTGTCGATGAAACACAGAAATTGCATCGGAATTATATACAAAAGGCACAATGCCGACTCAAGTACGAGAAGACTGACTCATCTTACTGTCTATGTTTGAACCATTCCTGTGACACTAGTTATAGATTCCGATGCTTCACTTCAGGTTTAATGTATCCCTCTGACCTTCTTATTGACGATGAAACACGTAAATTGCATCGGAATTCAATACAAAAGGCACAATGCCGGCTAAAGTACAAGAAGACTGACTCTTCCTACTGTCTATGATTTGAACAATTCCTGTGACCCTACTTATAGATTCCGATGTTTCACTTCAGGTTTACTGTATCCCTCTGACCTTCTTATTGACGAAAAAACACTGAAATTGCATCGGAATTAAATAGATTAGGCATAATGCCGACTTAAGTACAAGAAGTCTGACTCTTTTTACTGACTATGATTTGAACCATTCCTGTGACACTAGTTATAGATTCCGATGCTTCACTTCAGGATTACTGTATCCCGTGGACCTTCTTATTGACGATGAGACACAGAAATTGCATCGGAATTAAATACAAAAGGCACCATGCCGACTTAAGTACATGAAGACCGACTCTTCTTACTGACTATGTTTTGAACCATTCCTGTGACACTAGTTATAAATTCCGATGCTTTACTTCACGTTTACTGTATACCTCTGACCTTCTTATTGCCGATGAAACACAGAAATTGCATCGGAATTACATACAAAAGGCACAATTCCGACTTAAGTACAAGAAAACTGACTCTTCTTACTGTCTATGTTTTGAAGCATTCCTGTGACACTAGTTATAGATTCCGATGCTTCACTTCAGGTTTACTGTATCCCTTGGACCTTCTTATTGACGATGAAACACAGAAATTTCATCGGAATTAAATACAAAAGGCACAATGCCGACTAAGTACTGACTATGATTTCAACCATTTCTGTGACACTAGTTATAGAATACGATGCTTCACTCCAGGTTTACTGTATCCCTTGGACCTTCTTATTGACGCCGTAACACAGAAATTGCATCGGAATTAAATAGAAAAGGCACTATGCCGACTTAAGTACAAGAAAATTGACTCTTCTTACTGTCTATGTTTTGAACCATTCCTGTGACACTAGTTATAAATTCCGATGCTTCACTTCACGTTTACTGTATACCTCTGACCTTCTTATTGCCGATGAAACACAGAAATTGCATCGGAATTACATACAAAAGGCACAATGCCGACTTAAGTACAAGAAAACTGACTCTTCTTACTGTCTATGATTTGAACCATACCTGTGACACTAATTATAGATTCCGATGCTTCACATCAGGTTTACTGTATTGCTCTGACCTTCTTATTGACGATGAAACCCAGAAATTGCATCGGAATTAAATACAAAAGGCATAATGCCGACCTAAGTACAAGAAGGCTGGCTCTTCCTACTGTCTATGTTTCGAACCATTTCTGTGACACTAGTTATAGATTCCGATGCTTCACTTCAGGTTTACTGTATCCCTCTGACCTTCTTATTGACGAAGAGAAACAGATATTGCATCGGAATGAAATACAAAACGCACAATGCCGACTTAAGAACAAGAAAACTGACTCTTCTTACTGACTATGCGTTGAACCATTCCTGTGACACTAGTTATAGTTTCAGATGCTTCACTTCAGGTTTACTGTATCCCTCAGAGCTTCTTAATGACGATGAAACACAGAAATTGCACCGAAATTATATACAAGAGGCACAATTCCAACTTACGTACAAGAAAACTGACTCTTCTTACTGTATATGTTTTGAACCATTCCTGTGACACTAGTTATAGATTCCGATGCTTCACTTCAGGTTTACTGAATCCCTTTCACCTTCTTATTGACGATGAAACACTGAAATTGCATCTTAATTAATTACAAATGTCACAATGCCGACTTAAGTACAAGAAAACTGCTTCTTCATACTGTCTATGTTTGAACCATTCCTATGACACTACTTATAGATTCCGAAGCTTCATTTCAGGTTTACTGTATCCCTCTGACCCTCTTATTGACGATGAAACACAGAAATTGCATAGGAATTAAATACAAATGGCACAATGCCGACTTAAGTACAAGAAGACTGACTCTTCCTACTGTCTATGTTTTGAACAATTCCTGCGACACTAGTTATAGATTCCGATGCTTCACTTCAGGTTTACTGTATCCCTCTGACCTTCTTATTGACGAACAAACACATAAATTGCATCGGAATTAAATACAAAAGGCACAATGCCGACTCAAGTACAAGAAGACTGGCTCTTCTTACTGTCTATGTTTTGAACCATTTCTGTGACACTAGTTATAGATTCCGATGCTTCACTTCAGGTTTACTGTATCCCTCTGACCTTCTTATTGACGATGAAACAAATAAATTTCATCGTAATTATATACAAAAGGGCTAATGCCGACTTAAGTACAAGAAAACTGACTCTTCTTAATGTCTATGTTTGAACCATTCCTGTGACACTAGTTCCAGATTCCGATGCTTCACTTCAGGTTTACTGTATCCCTCTGACCTTCTTATTGACGATGAAACACAGAAATGGCATCTTAATTAAATACTAAAGGCACAATGCAGACGTAAGTACAAGAAGACTGACTCTTCTTACTGTCTATGTTTTGAACCATTCCTGTGACACTAGTAAAAGATTCCGATGCTTCACTTCAGGATTACTGTATCCCTCTCACCTTCTTATTGACGATCAAGCACAGAAATGTCATCGGAATTAAATACAAAAGGCACAATGCCGACTCAACTACAAGAAGACTGGCTCTTCTTACTGTCTATGTTTTGAACCATTCCTGTGACACTAGTTATAAATTCCAATGCTACACTTCAGGTTTACTGTATCCAGCTGACCTTCTTATTGACGATGAAGCACAGAAATTGCATCGGAATTAAATACAAAAGGCACAATGCCGACTTAAGTACAAGAAGACTGACTCTTACTACTGTCTATGTTTTGAACCATTTCTGTGACACTAGTTTTGGATTCCGATGCTTCACTTCAGGTTTTCTGTATCCCTCTGACCTCCTTATTGACGATGAAACACAGAATATGCATCTTAATAGAATACAAAAGGCACAATGCCGACTTAAGTACAATAAGACTGACTCTTCTTACTGTCAATGTTTTCTACCATTCCGGTGACACTAGTTATAGATTCCGATGCTTCACTTCAGGTTTACTGTATCCAGCTGACCTTCTTATTGTCGATGAAACACAGAAATTGCATCGGAATTATATACAAAAGGCACAATGCCGACTCAAGTACGAGAAGACTGACTCATCTTACTGTCTATGTTTGAACCATTCCTGTGACACTAGTTATAGATTCCGATGCTTCACTTCAGGTTTAATGTATCCCTCTGACCTTCTTATTGACGATGAAACACGTAAATTGCATCGGAATGAAATACAAAAGGCACAATGCCGGCTAAAGTACAAGAAGACTGACTCTTCCTACTGTCTATGATTTGAACAATTCCTGTGACCCTACTTATAGATTCCGATGCTTCACTTCAGGTGTACTGTATCCCTTGGACCTTCTCATTGACGATGAAACACAGAAATTGCATCGGAAATGAATACAAAAGGCACAATACCGGCTAAAGTACAAGAAGTCTGACTCTTTTTACTGACTATGTTTTGAACCATTCCTGTGACACTAGTTATAAATTCCGATGCTTCACTTCACGTTTACTGTATACCTCTGACCTTCTTATTGACGATGAGATACAGAAATTGCATCGGAATTAAATACAAAAGGCACCATGCTGACTTAAGTACATGAAGACCGACTCTTCTTACTGACTATGTTTTGAACCATTCCTGTGACACTAGTTATAGATTCCGATGCTTCACTTCAGGTTTACTGTATCCCTTGGACCTTCTTATTGACGATGAAGCACAGAAATTTCTTCGGAATTAAATACAAAATGCACAATGCCGACTAAGTACTGACTATGATTTCAACCATTTCTGTGACACTAGTTATAGAATACGATGCTTCACTCCAGGTTTACTGTATCCCTTGGACCTTCTTATTGACGCCGTAACACAGAAACTGTTTCGGAATTAAATAGAAAAGGCACTATGCCGACTTAAGTACAAGAAAATTGACTCTTCTTACTGTCTATGTTTTGAACCATTCCTGTGACACTAGTTATAGATTCCGATGCTTCACTTCAGGTTTACTGTATCCCTTTCACCTTCTTATTGACGATGAAACACTGAAATTGCATCTTAATTAATTACAAAAGTCACAATGTCGACTTAAGTACAAGAAAACTGCTTCTTCATACTGTCTATGTTTGAACCATTCCTGTGACACTAGTTATAAATTCCGATGCTTCACTTCACGTTTACTGTATACCTCTGACCTTCTTATTGCCGATGAAACACAGAAATTGCATCGGAATTACATACAAAAGGCACAATGCCGACCCAAGTACAAGAACACTGGCTCTTCTTACTTTCTATGTTTTGAACCGTTCCTGTGACACTAGTTATAGATTCCGATGCTTGACTTCAAGTTTACTGTATCCCTCTGACCTTCTTATTGACGAACAAACACATAAATTGCATCGGAATTAAATACAAAAGGCACAATGCCGACTCAAGTACAAGAAGACTGGCTCTTCTTACTGTCTGTTTTGAACCATTTCTGTGACACTAGTTATAGATTCCGATGCTTCACCTCAGGTTTACTGTATCCCTCTGACCTTCTTTTTGACGATGAAACACAGAAATGGCATCTTAATTAAATACTAAAGGCACAATGCAGACGTAAGTACAAGAAGACTGACTCTTCTTACTGTCTATGTTTTGAACCATTCCTGTGACACTAGTAATAGATTCCGATGCTTCACTTCAGGATTACTGTATCCCTCCCACCTTCTTATTGACGATCAAACACAGAAATTTCATCGGAATTAAATACAAAAGGCACAATGCCGACTCATGTACAAGAAGACTGGCACTTCTTACTGTCTATGTTTGAACCATTCCTGTGACACTAGTTATAGATTCAGATGCTTCACTTCAGGTTTACTGTATCCCTCTGACCTTCTTATTGACGACGAAATACAGAAATTGCATCGATATTTAATACAAAAGGCACAATGCCGACTCAAGTGCAAGAAGACTGGCTCTTCTTACTGTCTATTTTGAACCATTTCTGTGACAATAGTTATAGATACCGAAGCTTCACTTCAGATTTATTGTATCCCTCTGACCTTCTTTTTGACGAGGAAACACAGATATTGCATCGGAATTAAAAACAAAATGCACTATGCCCACTTAAGTACAAGAAGACTGACCCCTCTTTCTGTCTATGTTTTGAACCATTCCTTTTTCACTATTTATAGGTTCCGATGCTTCACTTCAGGTTTACTGTATCCCTTGGACCTTCTTATTGACGATGAAACACAGAAATTTCTTTGGAATTAAATACAAAAGGCACAATGCCGACTTAAGTACTGACTATGATTTCAACCATTCCTGTGACACTAGTTATAGAATCCGATGCTTCACTCCAGGTTTACTGTATCCCTTGGCCCCTCTTATTGACGATGAAACACAGAAATTGAATCAGAATTAAATACAAAAGGCACAATGCCGACTTAAGGACAAGAAGACTGACTCTTCTTACTGACTATGTTTTGAACCATTCCTGTGACACTAGTTATGGATTCCGATGCTTCACTCCAGGTATACTGTATCCCTTGGCCCTTCTTATTGACGTTGAAACACAGAAATTGCATCGGAATTAAATACAAAAGGCACAATGCCGACTTAAGGACAAGAAGACTGACTCTTCTTACTGACTATGTTTTGAACCATTCCTCTGACACTAGTTATGGATTCCGATGCTTCACTCCAGGTTTACTGTATCCCTTGGCCCTTCTTATTGACGTTGAAACACAGAAATTGCATCGGAATTAAATAAAAAAGGCACAATGCCGACTCAAGTACAAGCAGACTGGCTCTTCTTACTGTCTATGTTTTGAACCATTTCTGTGACACTAGTTATAGTTTCCGATGATTCACTCCAGGTTTACTGTATCCCTTGGACCTTCTTATTGACGATCAGACACAGAAATTGCATCGGAATTAAATACAAAAGGCACAATGCCGACATAAGGACAAGAAGACAGACTCTTCTTACTGACTATGTTTTGAACCATTCTTGTGACACTAGCTATATATTCCGATGCTTCACTTCAGGTTTACCGTATACCTCTGACCTTCTTATTGACGGTGGAACACAGAAATTGCACCGGAATGAAATACAAAAGGCACAATGCCGTCTTAAGTACATGAAGACTGACTCTTCTTACTGACTATGTTTTGAACCATTCCTGTGACACTAGTTATAGATACCGATGCTTCACTTCAGGATTACTGTATCCCATGGACCTTCTTATTGACGATGAGTCACAGAAATTACATCGGAATTAAATACAAAATGCACCATGCGGACTTAAGTACATGAAGACCGACTCTTCTTACTGTCTATGATTTGAACCATTCCTGTGACACTAGTTATAGATTCAGAGGCTTCACTTCAGGTTTACTGTATCCCTTGGACCTTCTTATTGACGATGAAACCCAGAAATTTCTTCGTAATTAAATACAAAAGGCACAATGCCGACTAAGTACTGACTATGATTTCAACCATTTCTGTGACACTAGTTATAGAATACGATGCTTCACTCCAGGTTTACTGTATCCCTTGGACCTACTTATTGACGCCGTAACACAGAAATTGCATCGGAATTAAATAGAAAAGGCACTATGCCGACTTAAGTACAAGAAAATTGACTCTTCTTACTGTCTATGTTTGAACCATTCCTGTGACACTAGTTATGAATTCCGATGCTTCACTTCACGTTTACTGTATACCTCTGACCTTCTTATTGCCGATGAAACACAGAAATTGCATCGGAATTAAATACAAAAAGCATAATGCCGACCTAAGTACAAGAAGGCTGGCTCTTCCTACTGTCTATGTTTCGAACCATTTCTGTGACACTAGTTATAGATTCCGATGCTTCACTTCAGGTTTACTGTATCCCTCTGACCTTCTTATTGACGATGAGCCACAGATATTGCATCGGAATGAAATACAAAAGGCACAATGCCGACTTAAGAACAAGAAAACTGACTCTTCTTACTGACTATGTGTTGAACCATTCCTGTGACACTAGTTATAGTTTCAGATGCTTCACTTCAGGTTTACTGTATCCCTCTGACCTTCTTATTGACGAACAAACACATAAATTGCATCGGAATTAAATACAAAAGGCACAATGCCGACTCAAGTACAAGAAGACTGGCTCTTCTTACTGTCTATGTTTTGAACCATTTCTGTGACACTAGTTATAGATTCCGATGCTTCACTTCAGGTTTACTGTATCCCTCTGACCTTCTTATTGACGATGAAACAAATAAATTGCATCGTAATTATATACAAATAGGCCAATGCCGACTTAAGTACAAGAAAACTGACTCTTCTTAATGTCGATGTTTGAACCATTCCTGTGACACTAGTTCTAGATTCCGATGCTTCACTTCAGGTTTACTGTATCCCTCTGCCTTCTTATTGACGATGAAACACAGAAATGGCATCTTAATTAAATACTAAAGGCACAATGCAGACGTAAGTACAAGAAGACTGACTCTTCTTACTGTCTATGTTTTGAACCATTCCTGTGACACTAGTAATAGATTCCGATGCTTCACTTCAGGATTACTGTATCCCTCTCACCTTCTTATTGACGATCAAGCACAGAAATTTCATCGGAATTAAATACAAAAGGCACAATGCCGACTCAACTACAAGAAGACTGGCTCTTCTTACTGTCTATGTTTTGAACCATTCCTGTGACACTAGTTATAGATTCCGATGCTTTACTTTAGGTTTACTGTATCCATCTGACCTTCTTATTGACGATGAAACACAGAAATTGCACCGGAATTAAATACAAAAGGCACAATGCCGACTTAAGTACAAGAAGACTGACTCTTCTTACTGTCTATGTTTTGAACCATTCCATTGACACTAGTTATAGATTCCGATGCTTCACTTCAGGTTTACTGTATCCCTTGGACCTTCTTATTGACGATGGAACACAGAAATTGCATCGGAATTAAATAGAAAAGGCACAATGCCGACTTAAGTACAAGAAGACTGACTCTTCTTACTGACTATGTTTTGAACCATTTCTGTGACACTAGTTAAAGATTCCAATGCTTCACTTCAGGGTTACTGTATCCCTCTGACCTTCTTACTCACGATGAAACACAGAAATTGCATCGGAATTAAATACAAAAGGCACAATGCCGACTTAAGGACAGGAAGACTGACTCTTCTTACTGACTATGTTTTGAACCATTCCTGTGACACTAGTTATAGATTCGGCTGCTTCACTTCAGATTTACTGTATCCCTTGGACCTTCTTATTGACGATGGAACACAGAAATTGCATCGGAATTAAATACAAAATAAAAATGCCGACTTAAGTACAAGAAGACTGTATCTTCTTACTGTCTATGTTTTGAACCATTCCTGTGACACTAGTTATAGTTTCCGATGCTTCACTCCAGGTTTACTGTATCCTTTATACCTTCTTATTGACAATGAAACACAGATATTGCATCGGAATTAAGTACAAAAACACAATGCCGACTTAAGGTTAGGGAGACTGACTCTTCTTACTGACTATGTTTTGAACCATTCCTGTGACACTAGTTATAGATTTAAATGCTTCACTTCAGGATTACTGTATCCCTCTGACCTTCTTATTGACGATGAAACACAGAAATTGCACCGGAATTAAATACAAAAGGCCAATGCCGACTTAAGTACATGAAGACCGACTCTTCTTACTGACTATGTTTTTAACCATTCCTGTGACACTAGTTATAGATTCCGATGCTTCACTTCAGGTTTACTGTATCCCATGGACCTTCTTATTGACGATGAAGCACAGAAATTGCATCGGAATTAAATACAAAAGGCACAATGCCGACTTAGGTACAAGAAGACTGACTCTTCTTACTGACCATGTATTGAACCATTAATGTGACACTAGTTATAGATTCCGATTATTCACTTCAGGTTTACTGTATCCCATGGACCTTCTTATTGACGATGAAGCACAGAAATTGCATCGGAATTAAATACAAAAGGCACAATGCCGACTTAGGTACAAGAAGACTGACTCTTCTTACTGACCATGTATTGGACCATTAATGTGACACTAGTTATAGATTCCGATTATTCACTTCAGGTTTACTGTACCCCATGGACCTTCGTATTGACGATGAAACACAGAAATTGCATCGGATATAAATACAAAAGCCCAAATGCCGACTTAAGTACAAGAAGACTGACTCTTCTTCCTATCTACGTTTTGAACCATTCCTGTGACACTAGTTATAGATTCCGATGCTTTACTTCAGGTTTACAGTATTCCTCTGACCTTCTTATTGACGATGAAACACAGAAATATCATCGGAATTAAATACAAAAGGCATAATGCCGACTTAAGTACAAAAAGACTGACTCTTCTTACTGACTATGTTTTGATCCATTTCTGTGACACTAGTTATAGATTCCGATGCTTCACTGCAGGGTTACTGTATCCCTCTGACCTTCTTATTCACGATGAAACACTGAAATTGCATCGGATATAAATACAAAAGACACAATGCCGACTTAAGTACAAGAAGACTGACTCTTCTTACTGTTTATGTTTTGAACCATTAATGTGACACTAGTGAAAGATTCCGATGCTTCACTTAAGGTTTACTGTATCCCTTGGACCTTCTTATTGACGATGAAGTACAGAAATTGCATCGGAATTAACTACAAAAGTCACAATGCCGACTTAAGTACAAGAAGACTTTATCTTCTTACTGTCTATATTTTGAACCATTCCTGTGACACTAGTTTTAAATTCCGATTCTTCACTCCATGTTTACTGTATCCCTTGGACCATCATATTTACGATGAAACACAGAAATTTTATCGGAATTGAATACAAAAGGCACAATGCCTACTTAAGGACAAGAAGACTGACTCTTCTTACTGACTATGTTTTGAAACATTCCTGTGACACTAGTTATAGATTCCGATGCTTCACTTCAGGTTTTCTGTAACCCTTGGACCTTCTTATTGACGATGAAACACAGAAATTGCATCGGAATTAAATACAAAAGGCACAATGCCGACTTAAGTACAAGAAGACTGTATGTTCTTACTGTCTATATTTTGAACCATTCCTGTGACGCTAGTTATAGATTCCGATTCTTCACTCCATGTTTACAGTATCCCTTGGACCTTCATATTGACGATGAAACACAGAAATTGCATCGGAATTAAATACAAAAGGCACAATGCCGACTTAAGGACAAGAAGACTGACTCTTCTCACTGACTATGTTTTGAACCATTCCTGTGGCACTAGTTATAGATTCCGATGCTTTACTTTAGGTTTACTGTATCCATCTGACCTTCTTATTGACGATGAAACACAGAAATTGCACCGGAAATAAATACAAAAGGCACAATGCCGACTTAAGTACAAGAAGACTGACTCTTCTTACTGTCTATGTTTTGAACCATTCCATTGACACTAGTTATAGATTCCGATGCTTCCCCTCCGGTTTACTGTATCCCTTGGACCTTCTTATTGACGATGGAACACAGAAATTGCATCGGAATTAAATAGAAAAGGCACAATGCCGACTTAAGTACAAGAAGACTGACTCTTCTTACTGACTATGTTTTGAACCATTTCTGTGACACTAGTTAAAGATTCCAATGCTTCACTTCAGGGTTACTGTATCCCTCTGACCTTCTTACTCACGATGAAACACAGAAATTGCATCGGAATTAAATACAAAAGGCACAATGCCGGTTTAAGGACAGGAAGACTGACTCTTCTTACTGACTATGCTTTGAACCATTCCTGTGACACTAGTTATAGATTCGGCTGCTTCACTTCAGATTTACTGTATCCCTTGGACCTTCTTATTGACGATGAAACACAGAAATTGCATCGGAATTAAATACAAAATAAAAATGCCGACTTAAGTACAAGAAGACTGTATCTTCTTACTGTCTATGTTTTGAACCATTCCTGTGACACTAGTTATAGTTTCCGATGCTTCACTCCAGGTTTACTGTATCCTTTATACCTTCTTATTGACAATGAAACACAGATATTGCATCGGAATTAAGTACAATAACACAATGCCGACTTAAGGTCAGGGAGACTGACTCTTCTTACTGACTATGTTTTGAACCATTCCTGTGACACTAGTTATAGATTTAAATGCTTCACTTCAGGATTACTGTATCCCTCTGACCTTCTTATTGACGATGAAACACAGAAATTGCACCGGAATAAAATACAAAAGGCCAATGCCGACTTAAGTACATGAAGACCGACTCTTCTTACTGACCATGTATTGAACCATTAATGTGACACTAGTTATAGATTCCGATTATTCACTTCAGGTTTACTGTATCCCATGGACCTTCTTATTGACGATGAAGCACAGAAATTGCATCGGAATTAAATACAAAAGGCACAATGCCGACTTAGGTACAAGAAGACTGACTCTTCTTACTGACCATGTATTGAACCATTAATGTGACACTAGTTAAAGATTCCGATTATTCACTTCAGGTTTACTGTATCCCAAGGACCTTCGTATTGACGATGAAACACAGAAATTGCATCGGAATTAAATAGAAAAGGCACAATGCCGACTTAATAACAAGAAGACTGACTCTTCTTTCTGACTATGTTTTGAACCATTCCTGTGACACTAGTTATAGATTCCGATGCCTCACTTCAGGTTTACTGTATCTCTTGGACCTTCTTATTGACGATGAAACACAGAAATTGCATCGGAATTAAATAAAAAAGGCACAATGCCGACTCAAGTACAAGCAGACTGTATCTTCTTACTGTCTATATTTTGAACCATTCCTGTGACACTAGTTATAGATTCCGATGCTTCACTCCATGTTTACTGTATCCCTTGGACCTTCATATTGACGATGAAACACATAAATTGCATCGGAATTAAATACAAAAGGCACAATGCCGACTTAAGGACAAGAAGACTGACTCTTCTCACTGACTATGTTTTGAACCATTCCTGTGGCACTAGTTATAGATTCCGATGCTTTACTTCTGGATTACTGTATCCATCTGACCTTCTTATTGACGATGAAACACAGAAATTGCACCGGAATTAAATACAAAAGGCACAATGCCGACTTAAGTACACGAAGACTTACTCTTCTCACTGTCTATGTTTTGAACCATTCCATTGACACTAGTTATAGATTCCGATGCTTCACTTCAGGTTTATTGTATCCCTCTGATCTTCTTATTGACGATGAACACAGAAATTGCACCGGAATTAAATACAAAAGCCACAATGCCGACTTAAGTACAAGAAGACTGACTCTTCTTACTGTCTGTGTTTTGAACCATTCCATTGACACTAGTTATAGATTCCGATGCTTCACTTCAGGTTTACTGTACGCTCTGATCTTCTTATTGACGATGAAACACAGAAATTGCATCGGAATTAAATAGAAAAAACACAATGGCGACTTCAGTACAAGAAGTCTGACTCTTCTTACTGACTATGCTTTGAACCTTTCCTGTGACACTAGTTATAAATTCCGATGCTTGACTTCAGGTTTACTGAGTCCCTTGGACCTTCTTGTTGACGATGAAACACAAAAATTTCATCGGAATTAAATACAAAAGGCACAATGCCGACTTAAGTACAAGAAGACTGACTCTTCTTACTGACTATGTTTTGAACCATCTCTGTGACACTAGTTATAGATTCCGATGCTTTACTTCAGGGTTACTGTATCCCTCTGACCTTCTTATTGACGATGAAACACAGAAATTGCATCGGAATTAAATACAAAAGCACAATGCCGACTTAAGTACAAGAAGACTGACTCTTCTTACTGTCTATGTTTTGAACCATTCCTGTGACACTAGTTATAGATTCCGATGCTTCATTCCAGGTTTACTGTATCCCTTGGAACTTCTTATTGACGATGAAACACAGAAATTGCATCGGAATTAAATACAAAAAGCACAATGCCGACTTAAGGACAAGAAAACTGACTCCTCTTACTGACTATGTTTTGAACCATTCCTGTGTACCTAGTTACAGATTCGGTTGCTTCACTTCAGGTCTACTGTATCCCTCTTATTTTCTTATTGACGATGAAACACAGAAATTGCACCGGAATGAAATACAAAAGGCCAATGCCGACTTAAGTACATGAAGACCGACTCTTCTTACTGACTATGTTTTGAACCATTCCTGTGACACTAGTTATAGATTCCGATGCTTCACTTCAGGTTTACTGTATCCCTTGGACCTTCTTATTGACGATGAAACACAGAAATTGCATCGGAATTAAATACAAAAGCCACAATGCCGACTTAAGTACTAGAAGACTGTATCTTCTTACTGTCTATGTTTTGAACCATTCCTGTGACACTAGTTATAGATTCCGATGCTTCACTCCAGCTTTACTGTATCCCTTGGACCTTCTTATTGACGATGAAACACAAAAATTGCATCGGAATTAAATACAAAAGGCATTATGCCACTTAAGGACAAGAAGTCTGACTCTTCCTACTGACTATGCTTTGAACCTTTCCTGTGACACTAGTTATAGATTCCGATGCTTCACTTCAGGTTTACTGCATCCCTTGGACCTTCTTATTGACGATGAAACACAGAAATTGCATCGGGATTCAATACAAAGGGCACAAGGCCGCCTTAAGGACAAGAAGACTGACTCTTCTAACTGACTATGTTTTGAACCATTCCTGTGACATTAGTTATAGATTCCGATGCTTCACTTCAGGTTTATTGTATCCCTCTGATCTTCTTATTGACGATGAACACAGAAATTGCACCGGAATTAAATACAAAAGCCACAATGCCGACTTAAGTACAAGAAGACTGACTCTTCTTACTGTCTATGTTTTGAACCATTCCATTGACACTAGTTATAGATTCCGATGCTTCACTTCAGGTTTACTGTACGCTCTGATCTTCTTATTGAAGATGAAACACAGAAATTGCATCGGAATTAAGTAGAAAAAACACAATGCCGACTTCAGTACAAGAAGCCGGACTCTTATTACTGACTATGCTTTGAACCTTTCCTGTGACACTAGTTATAAATTCCGATGCTTGACTTCAGGTTTACTGTGTCCCTAGGACCTTCTTGTTGACGATGAAACGCAGAAATTGCATCTGAATTTAATACAAATGGCACACTGCCGACTCAAGTACAAGAAGACTGACTCTTCTTCCTGTCTATGTTTTGAACCATTCCTGTGACACTAGTTATAGATTCCGATGCTTCACTTCAGGTTTACTGTATTCCTCTGACCTTCTTATTGACGGTGAAACACAGAAATATCATCGGAATTAAATACAAAAGTCACAATGCCGACTTAAGTACAAGAAGACTGTATCTTCTTACTGTCTATGTTTTGAACCATTCCTGTGACACTAGTTATAGATTCCGATGCTTCATTACCGGTTTACTGTATCCCTTGGAACTTCTTATTGACGATGAAACACAGAAATTGCAACGGAATTAAATACAAAAAGCACAATGCCGACTTAAGGGCAAGAAAACTGACTATTCTTACTGACTATGTTTTGAACCATTCCTGTGAATCTAGTTACAGATTCGGGTGCTTCACTTCAGGTTTACTGTATCCCTCTGATTTTCTTATTGACGATGAAACACAGAAATTGCACCGGAATTAAATACAAAAGGCCAATGCAGACTTAAGTACATGAAGACCGACTCTTCTTACTGACTATGTTTAGAACAATTCCTGTGACACTAGTTATAGATTCCGATGCTTCACTTCAGGTTTACTGTATCCCTTGGACCTTCTTATTGACGATGAAACACAGAAATTGCATCGGAATTAAATACAAAAGCCACAATGCCGACTTAAGTACTAGAAGACTGTATCTTCTTACTGTCTATGTTTTGAACCATTCCTGTGACACTAGTTATAGATTCCGATGCTTCACTCCAGCTTTACTGTATCCCTTGGACCTTCTTATTGACGATGAAACACAGTAATTGCATCGGAATAAAATACAAAAGGCACAATGCCGACTTAAGGACAAGAAGACTGACTCTTCTTACTGACTATGTTTTGAACCATTCCTGTGACACTAGTTATAGATTCCGATGCTTCACTTCATGTTTATTGTATCCCTCTGATATTCTTATTGACGATGAACACAGAAATTGCACCGGAATTAAATACAAAAGCCACAATGCCGACTTAAGTACAAGAAGAATGACTCTTCTTACTGTCTATGTTTTGAACCATTCCATTGACACTAGTTATTGATTCCGATGCTTCACTTCAGGTTTACTGTACGCTCTGACCTTCTTACTGACGATGATACACAGAAATTGCATCGGAATTAAATAGAAAATTCACAATGCCGACTTCAGTACAAGAAGACTGACTCTTCTTACTGTCTATGTTTTGAACCATTCCTGTGACACTAGTTATAGATTCCGATGCTTCACTTCAGGTTTACTGTATTCCTCTGACCTTCTTATTGAAGATGAAACACAGAAATATCATCGGAATTAAATACAAAAGGCACAATGCCGACTTAAGTACAAGAAGACAGACTCTTCTTACAGACTATGTTTTAAACCATCTCTGTGACACTAGTTATAGATTCCGATGGTTCACTTCAGGGTTACTGTATCCCTCTGACCTTCTTATTGACGATGAAACACAGAAATTGCATCAGAATTAAATACAAAAGGCACAATGCCGACTTAAGTGCAAGAAGACTGACTCTTCTTACTGTTTGTGTTTTGAACCATTCCTGTGACACTAGTTATAGATTCCGATGCTTCACTTCAGGTTTACTGTATCCCTTGAACCTTCTTATTGACGATAAAACACAGAAATTGCATCGGAATTAAATACAAAAGTCACAATGCCGACTTAAGTACAAGAAGACTGTATCTTCTTACTGTCTATGTTTTGAACCATTCCTGTGACACTAGTTATAGATTCCGATGCTTCATTCCAGGTTTACTGTATCCCTTGGAACTTCTTATTGACGATGAAACACAGAAATTGTATCGGAATTAAATACAAAAAGCACAATGCCGACTTAAGGACAAGAAAACTGACTCCTCTTACTGACTATGTTTTGAACCATACCTGTGAATCTAGTTACAGATTCGGATGCTTCACTTCAGGTTTACTGTATCCCTCTGACCTTCGTAATGACGATGAAACACAGTAATTGCACCGGAATTAAATACAAAAGCCACAATGCCGACTTAAGTACAAGAAGACTGACTCTTCTTACTGTCTATGTTTTGAACCATTCCATTGACACTAGTTATAGATTCCGATGGTTCACTTCAGGTTTACTGTACGCTCTGATCTTCTTATTGAAGATGAAACACAGAAATTGCATCGGAATTAAGTAGAAAAAACACAATGCCGACTTCAGTACAAGGAGCCTGACTCTTATTACTGACTATGCTTTGAACCTTTCCTGTGACACTAGTTATAAATTCCGATGCTTGACTTCAGGTTTACTGTGTCCCTAGGACCTTCTTTTTGACGACGAAACGCAGAAATTGCATCTGAATTTAATACAAATGGCACACTGCCGACTCAAGTACAAGAAGACTGACTCTTCTTCCTGTCTATGTTTTGAACCATTCCTGTGACTCTAGTTATAGATTCCGATGCTTCACTTCAGGTTTACTGTATTCCTCTGACCTTCTTATTGACGATGAAACACAGAAATATCATCGGAATTAAATACAAAAGGCACAATGCTGACTTAAGTACAAGAAGACTGACTCTTCTTACTGACTATGTTTTGAACCATCTCTGTGACACTAGTTATAGATTCCGATGCTTCACTTCAGGGTTACTGTATCCCTCTGACCTTCTTATTGACGATGAAACACAGAAATTTCATCGGAATTAAATACAAAAGGCACAATGCCGACTTAAGTACAAGAAGACTGACTCTTCTTACTGTTTATGTTTTGAACCATTCCAGTGACACTAGTTATAGATTCCGATGCTTCACTTCAGGTTTACTGTATCCCTTGGACCTTCTTATTGACGATAAAACACAGAAATTGCATCGGAATTAAATACAAAAGTCACAATGCCGACTTAAGTACAAGAAGACTGTATCTTCTTACTGTCTACGTTTTGAACCATTCCTGTGACACTAGTTATAGATTCCGATGCTTCATTACCAGTTTACAGTATCCCTTGGAACTTCTTATTGACGATGAAACACAGAAATTGCAACGGAATTAAATACAAAAAGCACAATGCCGACTTAAGGGCAAGAAAACTGACTATTCTTACTGACTATGTTTTGAACCATTCCTGTGAATCTTGTTACAGATTCGGATGCTTCACTTCAGGTTTACTGTATCCCTCTGATTTTCTTATTGACGATGAAACACAGAAATTGCACCGGAATTAAATACAAAAGGCCAATGCAGACTTAAGTACATGAAGACCGACTCTTCTTACTGACTATGTTTTGAACCATTCCTGTGACACTAGTTATAGATTCCGATGCTTCACTTCAGGTTTACTGTATCCCTTGGACCTTCTTATTGACGATGAAACACAGAAATTGCATCGGAATTAAATACAAAAGCCACAATGCCGACTTAAGTACTAGAAGACTGTATCTTCTTACTGTCTATGTTTTGAACCATTCCTGTGACACTAGTTATAGATTCCGATGCTTCACTCCAGCTTTACTGTATCCCTTGGACCTTCTTATTGACGATGAAACACAGTAATTGCATCGGAATAAAATACAAAGGGCACAATGCCGACTTAAGGACAAGAAGACTGACTCTTCTTACTGACTATGTTTTGAACCATTCCTGTGACACTAGTTATAGATTCCGATGCTTCACTTCAGGTTTATTGTATCCCTCTGATATTCTTATTGACGATGAACACGGAAATTGCACCGGAATTAAATACAAAAGCCACAATGCCGACTTAAGTACAAGAAGAATGACTCTTCTTACTGTCTATGTTTTGAACCATTCCATTGACACTAGTTATTGATTCCGATGCTTCACTTCAGGTTTACTGTACGCTCTGACCTTCTTACTGACGATGAAACACAGAAATTGCATCGGAATTAAATAGAAAAGGCACAATGCCGACTTCAGTACAAGAAGACTGACTCTTCTTACTGTCTATGTTTTGAACCATTCCTGTGACACTAGTTATAGATTCCGATGCTTCACTTCAGGTTTACTGTATTCCTCTGACCTTCTTATTGACGATGAAACACAGAAATATCATCGGAATTAAATACAAAAGGCACAATGCCGACTTAAGTACAAGAAGACAGACTCTTCTTACAGACTATGTTTTGAACCATCTCTGTGACACTAGTTATAGATTCCGATGATTCTCTTCAGGGTTACTGTATCCCTCTGACCTTCTTATTGACGATGAAACAGAGAAATTGCATCAGAATTAAATACAAAAGGCACAATGCCGACTTAAGTACAAGAAGACTGACTTTTCTTACTGTTTGTGTTTTGAACCATTCCTGTGACACTAGTTATAGATTCCGATGCTTCACTTCAGGTTTACTGTATCCCTTGAACCTTCTTATTGACGATAAAACACAGAAATTGCATCGGAATTAAATACAGAAGTCACAATGCCGACTTAAGTACAAGAAGACTGTATCTTCTTACTGTCTATGTTTTGAACCATTCCTGTGACACTATTTATAGATTCCGATGCTTCATTCCAGGTTTACTGTATCCCTTGGAACTTCTTATTGACGATGAAACACAGAAATTGCATCGGAATTAAATACAAAAAGCACAATGCCGACTTAAGGACAAGAAAACTGACTCCTCTTACTGACTATGTTTTGAACCGTTCCTGTGAATCTAGTTACAGATTCGGATGCTTCACTTCAGGTTTACTGTATCCCTCTGACCTTCTTATTGACGATGAAACACAGTAATTGCACCGGAATTAAATACAAAAGGCCAATGGCCACTTAAGTACACGAAGACCAACTCTTCTTACTGACTATGTTTTGAACCATTCCTGTGACACTAGTTATAGATTCCGATGCTTCACTTCAGGTTTACTGTATCCCTTGGACCTTCATATTGATGATGGAACACAGAAATTGCATCGGAATTAAATACAAAAGCCACAATGCCGACTGAAGTACTAGAAGACTGTATCTTCTTACTGTCTATGTTTTGAACCATTCCTGTGACACTAGTTATAGATTCCGATGCTTCACTCCAGATTTACTGTATCCCTTGGACCTTCTTATTGACGATGAAACACTGAAATTGCATCGGAATTAAATACAAAAGGCCAATGCCGACATAAGAACATGAAGACCGACACTTCTTACTGACTATGTTTTGAACCATTCCCGTGACACTAGTTATAGATTCCGATGCTTTACTTCAGGTTTACTGTATCCCTTGGACCTTCTTATTGACGATGACACTCAGATATTGCATCGGAATTAAATACAAAAGGCACAATGCGACATAAGTACATGAAGACCGACTCTTCTTACTGACTATGTTTGAACCATTCCTGTGACACTAGTTATAGATTCCGATGCTTCACCTCAGGTTTACTGTATCCCTTGGACCTTCGTATTGACGATGAAACACAGAAATTGTTTCTGAAATACAAAAGGCACAATGCCGACTTAAGTACTGTCTATGTTTTGAACCATTCCTGTGACACTACTTGTAGATTCCGATGCTTCACTCCAGGTTTACTGTATCCCTTGGACCTTCTTATTGACGATGAACACAGAAATTGCACCGGAATTAAATACAAAAGCCACAATGCCGACTTAAGTACAAGAAGACTGACTCTTCTTACTGTCTATGTTTTTACCATTCCATTGACACTAGTTATAGATTCCGATGCTTCACTCCAGATTTACTGTATACCTTGTACCTTATTATAGACGATGAAACACTGAAATTGCATCGGAATTAAGTAGAAAAGGCACAATGGCGAATTAAGTACAAGAAGACTCACTCTTCTTACTGACTATGTTTTGAACCATTCCTGTGAAACTAGTTATAGTTTCCGATGCTACACTCCACGTTTATAGTATCCCTTGGACCTTCTTATTGACGATGAAACACAGAAATTGCATCGGAATTAAATACAAAAGGCACAATGAAGACTTAAGGACAAGAAGACTGACTCTTCTTTCTGACTATGTTTTGAACCATTCCTGTGACACTAGTTATAGATTCCGATGCTTCACTTCAGGTTTACTGTATCGCTCTGCCCTTCTTATTGACGATGAAACACAGATATTGCATCGGAATTAAATAGAAAAGGCACAATGCCGATTTAAGTACAAGAAGACTGACTCTTCTTACAGTCTATGTTTTGAACCATTCCTGTGACACTAGTTATAAATTCCGATGCTTGACGTCAGGTTTACTGTGTCCCTAGGACCTTCTTGTTGACGATGAAACACTGAAATTGCATCGAAATTTAATACAAAAGGCCAATGCCGACATAAGTACATGAAGACCGACACTTCTTACTGACTATGTTTTGAACCATTCCCGTGACACTAGTGATAGATTCCGATGCTTTACTTCAGGTTTACTGTATCCCTTGGACCTTCTTATTGACGACGAAGCACAGAAATTGCATCGGAATTAAATATAAAAGGCACAATGCCGATTTAGGTACAAGAAGACTGACTCTTCTTACTGACCATCTATTGAACCATTAATGTGACACTAGTTACAGATTCCGATGCTTGACTTCAGATTTACTGTATCCCATGGACCTTCTTATTGACGATGAAACACAGAAATTGCATCGGAAATAAATACAAAAGGCACAATGCCGACTTAAGAACAAGAAGACTGACTCTTCTTTCTGACTATGTTTTGAACCATTCCTGTGACACTAGTTATAGATTCCGATGCCTCACTTCAGGTTTACTGTATCCCTTGGACCTTCTTATTGACGATGAAACACAGAAATTGCATCGGAATGAAATACAAAAGGCACAATGCCGACTTAAGTACAACAAAACTGTATCTTCTTACTGTCTACGTTTTGAACCATTCCTGTGACACTAGTTATAGATTCCGATTCTTCACTCCAGGTTGACTGTATCCCTAGGACCTTCTTATTAACGATTAAACACAGAAATTGCATCGGAATTAATTACAAAATGCACAATGCCGACTTAAGGACAAGAAGACTGACTCTTCTTACTGACTATGTTTTGAACCACTCCTGTGACACTAGTTATGGATTCCGATGCTTCACATCAGGATTACTGTATCCCTCTGACCTTCTAATTGACGATGAAACACAGAAATTGCACCGGAATTAAATACAAAAGGCACAATGCCGACTTAAGTACGTGAAGACCGACTCTGCTTACTGACTGTGTTGTGAACCATTCCTGTGAAACTAGTTATAGATTCCGATCCTTCACATTAGGTTTACTGTAACCCTCTGACCTTCTTATTGACGATGAAACACAGAAATTGCACCGGAATTAAATACAAAAGGCACAATGCCGACTTAGGTACATGAAGACCGACTCTTCAAACTGACTATGTTTTGAGCCGATCCTGTAACACTAGTTATAGATTCCGATGCTTCACTTCAGGTTTACTGTATCCCTTGGACCTTCTTATTGACGATGAAACACTGAAATTGCATCGGAATTAAATACAAAAGGCCAATGCCGACATAAGTACATGAAGACCGACACTTCTTACTGACTATGTTTTGAACCATTCCCGTGACACTAGTGATAGATTCCGATGCTTTACTTCAGGTTTACTGTATCCCTTGGACCTTCTTATTGACGACGAAGCACAGAAATTGCATCGGAATTAAATATAAAATTCACAATGCCGACTTAGGTACAAGAAGACTGACTCTTCTTACTGACCATCTATTGAACCATTAATGTGACACTAGTTACAGATTCCGATGCTTGACTTCAGATTTACTGTATCCCATGGACCTTATTATTGACGATGAAACACAGAAATTGCATCGGAATTAAATACAAAAGGCACAATGCCGACTTAAGAACAAGAAGACTGACTCTTCTTTCTGACTATGTTTTGAACCATTCCTGTGACACTAGTTATAGATTCCGATGCCTCACTTCAGGTTTACTGTATCCCTTGGACCTTCTTATTGACGATGAAACACAGAAATTGCATCGGAATGAAATACAAAAGGCACAATGCCGACTTAAGTACAACAAAACTGTATCTTCTTACTGTCTGCGTTTTGAACCATTCCTGTGACACTAGTTATAGATTCCGATTCTTCACTCCAGGTTGACTGTATCCCTAGGACCTTCTTATTAACGATTAAACACAGAAATTGCATCGGAATTAATTACAAAATGCACAATGCCGACTTAAGGACAAGAAGACTGACTCTTCTTACTGACTATGTTTTGAACCACTCCTGTGACACTAGTTATGGATTCCGATGCTTCACATCAGGATTACTGTATCCCTCTGACCTTCTAATTGACGATGAAACACAGAAATTGCACCGGAATTAAATACAAAAGGCACAATGCCGACTTAAGTACGTGAAGACCGACTCTGCTTACTGACTGTGTTGTGAACCATTCCTGTGAAACTAGTTATAGATTCCGATCCTTCACATTAGGTTTACTGTAACCCTCTGACCTTCTTATTGACGATGAAACACAGAAATTGCACCGGAATTAAATACAAAAGGCACAATGCCGACTTAAGTACATGAAGACCGACTCTTCAAACTGACTATGTTTTGAGCCGATCCTGTAACACTAGTTATAGATTCCGATGCTTCACTTCAGGTGTACTGTATCCCTTGGACCTTCTTATTGACGATGAAACACAGAAATTGCATCGGAATTAAATAAAAAAAGGCACAATGCCGACTCAAGTACAAGCAGACTGGCTCTTCTTACTGTCTATGTTTTGAACCATTCCTGTGACACTAGTTATAGATTCCGATGATTCACTCCAGGTTTACTGTATCCCTTGGACCTTCTTATTGTCGATGAGACACAGAAATTGCTTCGGAATTAAATACAAAAGGCACAATGCCGACATAAGGACAAGAAGACAGACTCTTCTTACTGACTATGTTTTGAACCATTCCTGTGACACTAGTTATAGATTCCGATGCTTCACTTCAGGTTTACTGTATACCTCTGTCCTTCTTATTGACGATGAAACACAGAAATTGCACCGGAATGAAATGCAAAAGGCACAATTCCGCCTTAAGTACAAGAAGACTGACTCTTCTTACTGTCTATGTTTTGAACCATTCCATTGACACTAGTTATAGATTCCGATGATTCACGCCAGGTTTACTGCATCCCTTGGACCTCCTTATTGGCGATGAAACACTGAAATTGCATTGGAATTAAATAGATTAGGCAAAATGCCGACTTAAGTACAAGAAGACTGACTCTTCTTACTGACTATGTTTTGAACCATTCCTGTGACACTAGTTATAGGTTCCGATGCTTCGCTTCATGTTTACTGTATCCCTTGGACCTTCTTATTGACGATGACACTCAGATATTGCATCGGAATTAAATACAAAAGGCACAATGCGACATAAGTACATGAAGACCGACTCTTCTTACTGACTATGTTTGAACCATTCCTGTGACACTAGTTATAGATTCCGATGCTTCACCTCAGGTTTACTGTATCCCTTGGACCTTCGTATTGACGATGAAACACAGAAATTGTTTCTGAAATACAAAAGGCACAAGCCGACTTAAGTACTGTCTATGTTTTGAACCATTCCTGTGACACTACTTGTAGATTCCGATGCTTCACTCCAGGTTTACTGTATCCCTTGGACCTTCATATTGACGATGAACACAGAAATTGCACCGGAATTAACTACAAAAGCCACAATGCCGACTTAAGTACAAGATTACTGACTCTTCTTACTGTCTATGTTTTTACCATTCCATTGACACTAGTTATAGATTCCGATGCTTCACTCCAGGTTTACTGTATACCTTGTACCTTATTATAGACGATGAAACACTGAAATTGCATCGGAATTAAGTAGAAAAGGCACAATGGCGAATTAAGTACAAGAAGACTCACTCTTCTTACTGACTATGTTTTGAACCATTCCTGTGACACTAGTTATAGATTCCGATGCTACACTCCAGGTTTATAGCATCCCTTGGACCTTCTTATTGACGATGAAACACATAAATTGCATCGGAATTAAATACAAAAGGCACAATGAAGACTTAAGGACAAGAAGACTGACTCTTCTTTCTGACTATGTTTTGAACCATTCCTGTGACACTAGTTATAGATTCCGATGCTTCACTTCAGGTTTACTGTATCGCTCTGCCCTTCTTATTGACGATGAAACACAGATATTGCATCGGAATCAAATAGAAAAGGCACAATGCCGATTTAAGTACAAGAAGACTGACTCTTCTTACTGTCTATAATTTGAACCATTCCTGCGACACTAGTTATAAATTCCGATGCTTGACGTCAGGTTTACTGTGTCCCTAGGACCTTCTTGTTGACGATGAAACACTGAAATTGCATCGAAATTTAATACAAAAGGCACAATGCCGACTCAAGTACAAGAAGACTGACTCTTCTTCCTGTCTATGCTTTTGAACCATTCCTGTGACACTAGTTATAGATTCCGATGCTTCACTTCAGGTTTACTGTATCCCTTGGACCTTCTTATTGACGATGAAACACAGAAATTGCACCGGAATTAAATACAAAAGGCCAATGCCGACTTAAGTACATGAAGACCGACTCTTCTTACTGACTATGTTTTGAACCATTCCTGTGACACTAGTTATAGATTCTGATGCTTCACTTCAGGTTTACTGTAACCCTTGGACCTTCTTATTGACGATGAAACACAGAAATTGCATGGGAATTAAATACAAAAGGCACAATGCCGACTTAAGTACAAGAAGACTGTATCTTCTTACTGTCTATATTTTGAACCACTCCTGTGACACTAGTTATAGATTCCGATGCTTCACTCCAGGTTTACTGTATCCGTTGGACCTTCATATTGACGATGAAACACAGAAATTGCATCGGAATTAAATACAAAAGGCACAATGCCGACTTAAGGACAAGAAGACTGACTCTTCTGACTGACTATGTTTTGAACCATTCCTGAGGCACTAGTTATAGATTCCGATGCTTTACTTCAGGTTTACTGTATCCCTCGGACCTTCTTTTTGACGATGAAACACAGAAATTGCACCGGAATTAAATACAAAAGGCACAATGCCGACTTAAGTACAAGAAGACTGACTCTTCTTACTGTCTATGTTTTGAACCATTCCATTGACACTAGTTATAGATTCCGATGCTTCACTCCAGGTTTACTGTATCCCTTGGACCTTCGTATTGACGATGAAACACAGAAAATGCATCGGAATTAATTACAAAAAGCATAATGCCGACTTAAGAACAAGAAGACCGACTCTTCTTACTGACTATGTTTGAACCATTCCTGTGACACTAGTTATAGATTCCGATGCTTCACCTCAGGTTTACTGTATCCCATGGACCTTCTTATTGACGATGAAACACAGAAATTGTTTCGGAATTAAATACAAAAGGCACAATGCCGACTTAAGTACTGTCTATTTTTGAACCATTCCTGTGACACTACTTGTAGATTCCGATGCTTCACTCCAGGTTTACTGTATCCCTTGGACCTTCTTATTGACGATGAAACACAGAAATTGCATCGCAATTAAATACAAAAGGCACAAGGCCGCCTTAAGGACAAGAAGACTGACTCTTCTTACTGACTATGTTTTGAACCATTCCTGTGACACTTGTTATAGATTCCGACGCTTCACTTCAGGTTTATTGTATCCCTCTGATCTTCTTATTGACGATGAACACAGAAATTGCACTGGAATTAAATACAAAAGCCACAATGCCGACTTAAGTACAAGAAGACTGACACTTCTTACTGTCTATGTTTTGAACCATTCCTGTGACACTAGTTACAGATTCCGATGCTTAATTCCAGGTTTACTGTATCCCTTGGAACTTCTTATTGACGATGAAACACAGATATTATATCGGAATTAAATACAAAAAAAACACAATGCCGACTTAAGGACAAGAAAACTGACTCCTCTTACTGACTATGTTTTGAGCCATTCCTGTGAATCTAGTTACAGATTCGGATGCTTCACTTCAGGTTTACTGTATCCCTCTGAGCTTCTTATTGACGATGAAACACAGAATTTGCACCGGAATTAAATACAAAAGGCCAATGCCCACTTAAGTACATGAAGACCGACTCTTCTTACTGACTATGTTTTGAACCATTCCTGTGACACTAGTTATAGATTCCAATGCTTCACTTCAGGTTTACTGTATCCCTTGGACCTTCTTAGTGACGATAAAACACAGAAATTGCATCGGAATTAAATACAAAAGCCACAATGCCGACTTAAGTACTAGAAGACTGTATCTTCTTACTGTCTATGTTTTGAACCATTCCTGTGACACTAGTTATAGATTCCGATGCTTCACTCCAGTTTTACTGTATCCCTTGGACCTTCTTATTGACGATGAAACACTGAAATTGCATCGGAATTAAATACAAAAGGCCAATGCCGACTTAAGTACATGAAGACCGACACTTCTTACTGACTATGTTTTGAACCATTCCTGTGACACTAGTTATAGATTCCGATCCTTTACTTCAGGTTTACTGTATCCCTTTTACCTTCGTATTGACAATGAAGCACAGAAATTGCATCGGAATTAAATACAAAAGGCACAATGCCGACTTAGGTACAAGAAGTCTGACTCTTCTTACTGACCATGTATTGAACCATTAATGTGACACTAGTTATAGATTCCGATGAATGACTTCAGGTTTACTGTATCCCATGGACCTTCTTATTGACGATGAAACACAGAAATTGCATCGGAATTAAATACAAAAGGCACAATGCCGACATAAGAACAAGAAGACTGACTCTTCTTTCTGACTATCTTTTGAACCATTCCTGTGACACTAGTTATAGATTCCGATGCCTCACTTCAGGTTTACTGTATCCCTTGGACCTTCTTATTGACGATGAAACACAGAAATTGCATCGGAATTAAATACAAAAGGCACAATGCCGACTTAAGTACAACAAAACTGTATCTTCTTACTGTCTACGTTTTGAACCATTCCTGTGACACTAGTTATAGGTTCCGATACTTCACTCCAGGTTGACTGTATCCCTAGGACCTTCTTATTGACGATTAAACACAGAAATTGCATCGGAATTAAATCCAAATGGCACAATGCCGACTTAAGGACAAGAAGACTGACTCTTCTTACTGACTATGTTTTGAACCATTCCTGTGACACTAGTTATGGATTCCGATGCTTCACATCAGGATTACTGTATCCCTGTGACCTTCTAATTGACGATGAAACACAGAAATTGCACCGGAATTAAATACAAAAGGCACAATGCCGACTTAAGTACATGAAGACCGACTCTGCTTACTGACTATGTTGTGAACCATTCCTGTGACACTAGTTACAGATTCCGATGCTTCACATTAGGTTTACTGTATCCCTCTGACCTTCTTATTGACGATGAAACACAGAAATTGCACCGGAATTAAATACAAAAGGCACAATGCCGACTTAAGTACATGAAGACCGACTCTTCAAACTGACTATGTTTTGAACCGTTCCTGTAACACTAGTTATAGATTCCGATGCATCACTTCAGGTTTACTGTATCCCTTGGACCTTCTTATTGACGATGAAACACAGAACTTGCATCGGAATTAAATAAAAAAGTCACAATGCCGACTCAAGTACAAGCAGACTGGCTCTTCTTACTGTCTATGTTTTGAACCATTTCTGTGACACTAGTTATAGATTCCGATGATTCACTCCAGGTTTACTGTATCCCTTGGACCTTCTTATTGTTGATGAGACACAGAAATTGCATCGGAATTAAATACAAAATGCACAATGCCGACATAAGGACAAGAAGACAGACTCTTCTTACTGACTATGTTTTGAACCATTCCTGTGACACTAGTTATAGATTCCGATGCTTCACTTCAGGTTTACTGTATACCTCTGACCTTCTTATTGACGATGAAACACAGAAATTGCACCGGAATGAAATACAAAAGGCACAATTCGGACTTAAGTACAAGAAGACTGACTCTTCTTACTGTCTATGTTTTGAACCATTTCATTGACACTAGTTATAGATTCCGATGCTTCACGCCAGGTTTACTGCATCCCTTGGACCTTCTTATTGACGATGAAACACTGAAATTGCATTGGAATTAAATAGATTAGGCAAAATGCCGACTTAAGTACAAGAAGACTGACTCTTCTTAGTGACTATGTTTTGAACCATTCCTGTGACACCGGTTATAGGTTCCGATGCTTCGCTTCATGTTTACTGTATCCCTTGGACCTCCTTATTGACGATGAAACACAGATATTGCATCGGAATTAAATACAAAGGGCACAATGCGACATAAGTACATAAAGACCGGCTCTTCTTACTGACTATGTTTGAACCATTCCTGTGACACTAGTTATAGATTCCGATGCTTCACCTCAGGTTTACTGTATCCCTTGGACCTTCTTATTGACGATGAAACACAGTAATTGCATCGGAATTAAATAAAAAAGGCACAATGCCGACTCAAGTACAAGCAGACTGGCTCTTCATACTGTCTATGTTTTGAACCATTTCTGTGACACTAGTTATAGATTCCGATGATTCACTCCAGGTTTACTGTATCCCTTGGACCTTCTTATTGACGATGAAACACAGATATTGCATCGGAATTAAATACAAAAGGCACAATGCGACATAAGTACATGAAGACCGACTCTTCTTACTGACTATGTTTGAACCATTCCTGTGACACTAGTTATAGATTCCGATGCTTCACCTCAGGTTTACTGTATCCCTTGGACCTTCTTATTGACGATGAAACACAGAAATTGTTTCTGAAATACAAAAGGCACAATGCCGACTTAAGTACTGTCTATGTTTTGAACCATTCCTGTGACACTACTTGTAGATTCCGATGCTTCACTCCAGTTTTACTGTATCCCTTGGACCTTCTTATTGACGATGAAACACTGAAATTGCATCGGAATTAAATACAAAAGGCACAAGGCCGCCTTAAGGGCAAGAAGACTGACTCTTCGTACTGCCTATGTTTTGAACCATTCCTGTGACACTAGTTATAGATTCCGATGCTTCACTTCAGGTTTATTGTATCCCTCTGATCTTCTTATTGACGATGAACACAGAAATTGCACCGGAATTAAATACAAAAGCCACAATGCCGACTTAAGTACAAGAAGACTGACTCTTCTAACTGTCTATGTTTTTACCATTCCATTGACACTAGTTATAGATTCCGATGCTTCACTCAAGGTTTACTGTATACTTTGTACCTTATTATAGACGATGAAACACTGAAATTGCATCGGAATTAAATAGAAAAGGCACAATGCCGAATTAAGTACAAGAAGACTCACTCTTCTTACTGACTATACTTTGAACCATTCCTGTGACACTAGTTATAGATTCCGATGCTACACTCCAGGTTTATAGTATCCCTTGGACCTTCTTATTGACGATGAAACACAGAAATTGCATCGGAATTAAATACAAAAGGCACAATGAAGACTTAAGGACAAGAAGACTGACTCTTCTTTCTGACTATGTTTTGAACCATTCCTGTGACACTAGTTATAGATTCCGATGCTTCACTCCAGGTTTACTGTATCCCTTGGACCTTCGTATTGACGATGAAACACAGAAAATGCATCGGAATTAATTACAAAAAGCATAATGCCGACTTAAGGACAAGAAGACCGACTCTTCTTACTGACTAAGTTTGAACCATTCCTGTGACACTAGTTATAGATTCCGATGCCTCACCTCAGGTTTACTGTATCCCTCGGACCTTCTTATTGACGATGAAACACAGAAATTGCATCGGAATTAAATACAAAAGGCACAAGGCCACCTTAAGGACAAGAAGACTGACTCTTCTTACTGACTATGTTTTGAACCATTCCTGTGACACTAGTTATAGATTCCGACGCTTAAGTCCAGGTTTACTGTATCCCTTGGAACTTCTTATCGACGATGAAACACAGAAATTGCATCGGAATTAAATACAAAAAGCACAATGCCGACTTAAGGACAAGAAAACTGACTCCTCTTACTGACTATGTTTTGAACCATTCCTGTGAATCTAGTTACAGATTCGGATGCTTCACTTCAGGTTTACTGTATCCCTCTGACCTTCTTATTGACGATGAAACCCAGAAATTGCACCGGAATTAAATACAAAAGGCAATGCCCACTTAAGTACATGAAGACCGACTCTTCTTACTGACTATGTTTTGAACCATTCCTGTGACACTAGTTATAGATTCCAATGCTTCACTTCAGGTTTACTGTATCCCTTGGACCTTCTTAGTGGCGATAAAACACAGAAATTGCATCGGAATTAAATACAAAAGCCACAATGCCGACTTAAGTACTAGAAGACTGTATCTTCTTACTGTCTATGTTTTGAACCATTCCTGTGACACTAGATATAGATTCCGATGCATCACTCCATCTTTACTGTGTCCCTTGGACCTTCTTATTGACGATGAAACACTGAAATTGCATCGGAATTAAATACAAAAGGCCAATGCCGACTTAAGTACATGAAGACCGACACTTCTTACTGACTAAATTTTAACCATTCCTGTGACACTTGTTATAGATTCCGATCCTTTACTTCAGGTTTACTGTATCCCTTGGACCTTCGTATTGACAATGAAGCACAGAAATTGCATCGGAATTAAATACAAAAGGCACAATGCCGACTTAGGTACAAGAATACTGACTCTTCTTACTGACCATGTATTGAACCATTAATGTGACACTAGGTATAGATTCCGATGCCTGACTTCAGGTTTACTGTATCCCATGGACCTTCTTACTGACGATGAAACACAGAAATTGCATCGGAATTAAATACAAAAGGCACAATGCCGACTTAAGAACAAGAAGACTGACTCTTCTTTCTGACTATCTTTTGAACCATTCCTGTGACACTAGTTATAGATTCCGATGCCACACTTCAGGTTTACTGTATCCCTTGGACCTTCTTATTGACGATGAAACACAGAAATTGCATCGGAATTAAATACAAAAGGCACAATGCCGACTTAAGTACAATAAAACTGTATCTTCTTACTGTCTACGTTTTGAACCATTCCTGTGACACTAGTTATAGATTCCGATTCTTCACTCCAGGTTGACTGTATCCCTAGGACCTTCTTATTGACGATTAAACACAGAAATTGCATCGGAATTAAATCCAAATGGCACAATGCCGACTTAAGGACAAGAAGACTGACTCTTCTTACTGACTATGTTTTGAACCATTCCTGTGACACTAGTTATGGATTCCGATGCTTCACATCAGGATTACTGTATCACTCTGACCTTCTAATTGACGATGAAACACAGAAATTGCACCGGAATTAAATACAAAAGGCACAATGCCGACTTAAGTAGATGAAGACCGACTCTGCTTACTGACTATGTTGTGAACCATTCCTGTGACACTAGTTATAGATTACGATGCTTCACATTAGGTTTACTGTATCCCTCTGACCTTCTTATTGACGATGAAACACAGAAATTGCATCGGAATTAAATAAAAAAGGCACAATGCCGACTCAAGTAAAAGCAGACTGGCTCTTCTTACTGTCTATGTTTTGAACCATTTCTGTGACACTAGTTATAGATTCCGATGATTCACTCCAGGTTTACTGTATCCCCTGGACCTTCTTATTGTTGATGAGACACAGAAATTGCATCGGAATTAAATACAAAATGCACAATGCCGACATAAGGACAAGAAGACAGACTCTTCTTACTGACTATGTTTTGAACCATTCCTGTGACACTAGTTATAGATTCCGATGCTTCACTTCAGGTTTACTGTATACCTCTGACCTTCTTATTGACGATGAAACACAGATATTGCACCGGAATGAAATACAAAAGGCACAATTCCGACTTAAGTACAAGTAGACTGACTCTTCTTACTGTCTATGTTTTGAACCATTCCATTGACACTAGTTATAGATTCCGATGCTTCACGCCCGGTTTACTGCATCCCTTGGACCTTCTTATTGACGATGAAACACTAAAATTGCATTGGAATTAAATAGATTAGGCAAAATGCCGACCTTAGTACAAGAAGACTGACTCTTCTTAGTGACTATGTTTTGAACCTTTCCTGTGACACCGGTTAGAGGTTCCGATGCTTCGCTTCATGTTTACTGTATCCCTTGAACCTTCTTATTGACGATGAAACACAGATATTGCATCGGAATTAAATACAAAAGGCACAATGCGACATAAGTACATGAAGACCGGCTCTTCTTACTGACTATGTTTGAACCATTCCTGTGACACTAGTTATAGATTCCGATGCTTCACCTCAGGTTTACTGTATCCCTTGGACCTTCTTATTGACGATGAAACACAGAAATTGTTTCGGAAATACAAAAGGCACAATGCCGACTTAAGTACTGTCTATGTTTTGAACCATTCCTGTGACACTACTTGTAGATTCCAATGCTTCACTCCAGGTTTACTGTATCCCTTGGACCTTCTTATTGACGATGAAACACAGAAATTGCATCGGTATTAAATACAAAAGGCACAATGCCGACTTAAGTACATGAAGACCGACTCTTCAAACTGACTATGTTTTGAACCGTTCCTGTAACACTAGTTATAGATTCCGATGCTTCACTTCAGGTTTACTGTATCCCTTGGACCTTCTTATTGACGATGAAACACAGAAATTGCATCGGAATTGAATAAAAAAGGCACAATGCCGACTCAAGTACAAGCAGACTGGCTCTTCTTACTGTCTATGTTTTGAACCATTTCTGTGACACTAGTTATAGATTCCGATGATTCACTCCAGGTTTACTGTATCCCTTGGACCTTCTTATTGTCGATGAGACACAGAAATTGCATCGGAATTAAATACAAAAGGCACAACGCCGACATAAGGACAAAAAGACAGACTCTTCTTACTGACTATGTTTTGAACCATTCCTGTGACACTAGTTGTACATTCCGATGCTTCACTTCATTTTTACTGTGTACCTCTGACCTTCTTATTGACGATGAAACACAGAAATTTCATCGGAATTAAATACAAAAGGCACAATGCCGACTTAAGGACAAGAAGACTGACTCTTCTTACTGACTATGATTTGAACCATTCCTGTGACACTAGTTATGGATTCCGATGCTTCACATCAGGATTACTGTATCCCTCTGACCTTCTAATTGACGATGAAACACAGGTATTGCATCGGAATTAAATACAAAAGGCACAATGCGACATAAGTACATGAAGACTGACTCTTCTTACTGACTATGTTTGAACCATTCCTGTGACACTAGTTATAGATTCCGATGCTTCACCTCAGGTTTACTGTATCCCTTGGACCTTCTTATTGACGATGAAACACAGAAATTGTTTCTGAAATACAAAAGGCACAATGCCGGCTTAAGTACTGTCTATGCTTTGAACCATTCCTGTGACACTACTTGTAGATTCCGATGCTTCACTCCAGGTTTACTGTATCCCTTGGAGCTTCTTATTGACGATGAAACACTGAAATTGCATCGGAATTAAATACAAAAGGCACAAGGCCGCCTTAAGGACAAGAAGACTGACTCTTCGTACTGACTATGTGTTGAACCATTCCTGTGACACTAGTTATAGATTCCGATGCTTCACTTCAGGTTTATTGTATCCCTCTGATCTTCTTATTGACGATGAACACAGAAATTGCACCGGAATTAAATACAAAAGCCACAATGCCGACTTAAGTACAAGAAGATTGACTCTTCTTACTGTCTATGTTTTTACCATTCCATTGACACTAGTTATAGATTCCTAAGCTTCACTCCAGGTTTACTGTATACCTTGTATCTTATTATAGACGATGAAACACTGAAATTGCATCGGAATTAAATAGAAAAGGCACAATGCCGAATTAAGTACAAGAAGACTCACTCTTCTTACTGACTATGTTTTGAACCATTCCTGTGACACTAGTTACAGATTCCGATGCTACACTCCAGGTTTATAGTATCCCTTGGACCTTCTTAATGACGATGAAACACAGAAATTGCATCGGAATTAAATACAAAATGCACAATGAAGACTTAAGGACAAGAAGACTGACTCTTCTTTCTGACTATGTTTTGAACCATTCCTGTGACACTAGTTATAGATTCCGATGCTTCACTACAGGTTTACTGTATCCCTTGGACCTTCGTATTGACGATGAAACACAGAAAATGCATCGGAATTAAATACAAAAAGCATAATGCCGACTTAAGGACAAGAAGACCGACTCTTCTTACTGACTATGTTTGAACCATTCCTGTGACACTAGTTATAGATTCCGATGCTTCACCTCACTTTTTGTGTATCCCTTGGACCTTCTTATTGACGATGAAACACAGAAATTGTTTCTGAAATACAAAAGGCACAATGCCGACTTAAGTACTGTCTATGTTTTGAACCATTCCTGTGACACTACTTGTAGATTCCGATGCTTCACTCCAGGTTTACTGTATCCCTTGGACCTTCTTATTGACGATGAAACACTGAAATTGCATCGGAATTAAATACAAAAGGCACAAGGCCGCCTTAAGGACAAGAAGACTGACTCTTCGTACTGACTATGTTCTGAACCATTCCTGTGACACTAGTTATAGATTCCGATGCTTCACTTCAGGTTTATTGTATCCCTCTGATCTTCTTATTGACGATGAACACAGAAATTGCACCGGAATTAAATACAAAAGCCACAATGCCGACTTAAGTACAAGAGGATTGACTCTTCTTACTGTCTATGTTTTTACCATTCCATTGACACTAGTTATAGATTCCGATGCTTCACTCCAGGTTTACTATATACCTTGTACCTTATTATAGACGATGAGACACTGAAATTGCATCGGAATTAAATACAAAAGGCACAAGGCCGCCTTAAGGACAAGAAGACTGACTCTTAATACTGACTATGTTCCGAACCATTCCTGTGACACTAGTTATAGATTCCGATGCTTCACTTCAGGTTTACTGTATCCCTTGGACCTTCTTATTGACGATGAAACACAGATATTGCATCGGAATTAAATTAAAAAGGCACAATGCCGACTCAAGTACAAGCAGACTGGCTCTTCTTACTGTCTATGTTTTGAACCATTTCCGTGACACTAGTTATAGATTCCGATGATTCACTCCAGGTTTACTGTATCCCTTGGACCTTCTTATTGTTGATGAGACACAGAAATTCCATCGGATATAAATACAAAAGGCACAATGCCGACATAACGACAAGAAGACAGACTCTTCTTACTGACTATGTTTTGAACCATTCCTGTGACACTAGTTATAGATTCCGATGCTTCACTTCAGGTTTACTGTATACCTCTGACCTTCTTATTGACGATGAAACACAGAAATTGCACCGGAATGAAATACAAAAGGCACAATTCCGACTTAAGTACAAGAAGACTGACTCTTCTTACTGTCTATGTTTTGAACCATTCCATTGACACTAGTTATAGATTCTGATGCTTCACGCCAGGTTTACTGCATCCCTTGGACCTTCTTATTGACGATGAAACACAGATATTGCATCGGAATTAAATACAAAAGGCACAATGCGACATAAGTACATGAAGACCGGCTCTTCTTACTGACTATGTTTGAACCATTCCTGTGACACTACTTGTAGATTCCGATGCTTCACTCCAGGTTTACTGTATCCCTTGGACCTTCTTATTGACGATGAAACACAGAAATTGCATCGGTATTAAATACAAAAGGCACAATGCCGACTTAAGTACATGAAGAGTGTATCTTCTTACTGTCTATATTAATGAACCATTCCTGTGACACTAGTTATAGATTCCGATGCTACACTCCAGGTTTATATTATTCCTTGGACCTTCTTATTGACGATGAAACACAGAAATTGCATCGGAAATAAATACAAAAGGCACAATGAAGACTTAAGGACAAGAAGACCGACTCCTCTTTCTGACTATGTTTTGAACCATTCCTGTGACACTAGTTATGGATTCCGATGCTTCACATCAGGATTACTGTATCCCTCTGACCTTCTAATTGACGATGAAACACAGATATTGCATCGGAATTAAATACAAAAGGCACAATGCGACATAAGTACATGAAGACTGACTCTTCTTACTGACTATGTTTGAACCATTCCTGTGACACTAGTTATAGATTCCGATGCTTCACCTCAGGTTTACTGTATCCCTTGGACCTTCTTATTGACGATGAAACACAGAAATTGTTTCTGAAATACAAAAGGCACAATGCCGGCTTAAGTACTGTCTATGTTTTGAACCATTCCTGTGACACTACTTGTAGATTCCGATGCTTCACTCCAGGTTTACTGTATCCCTTGGAGCTTCTTATTGACGATGAAACACTGAAATTGCATCGGAATTAAATACAAAAGGCACAAGGCCGCCTTAAGGACAAGAAGACTGACTCTTCGTACTGACTATGTGTTGAACCATTCCTGTGACACTAGTTATAGATTCCGATGCTTCACTTCAGGTTTATTGTATCCCTCTGATCTTCTTATTGACGATGAACACAGAAATTGCACCGGAAATAAATACAAAAGCCACAATGCCGACTTAAGTACAAGAAGATTGACTCTTCTTACTGTCTATGTTTTTACCATTCCATTGACACTAGTTATAGATTCCTAAGCTTCACTCCAGGTTTACTGTATACCTTGTATCTTATTATAGACGATGAAACACTGAAATTGCATCGGAATTAAATAGAAAAGGCACAATGCCGAATTAAGTACAAGAAGACTCACTCTTCTTACTGACTATGTTTTGAACCATTCCTGTGACACTAGTTATAGATTCCGATGCTACACTCCAGGTTTATAGTATCCCTTGGACCTTCTTATTGACGATGAAACACAGAAATTGCATCGGAATTAAATACAAAAGGCACAATGAAGACTTAAGGACAAGAAGACTGACTCTTCTTTCTGACTATGTTTTGAACCATTCCTGTGACACTAGTTATAGATTCCGATGCTTCACTCCAGGTTTACTGTATCCCTTGGACCTTCGTATTGACGATGAAACACAGAAAATGCATCGGAATTAAATACAAAAAGCATAATGCCGACTTAAGGACAAGAAGACCGACTCTTCTTACTGACTATGTTTGAACCATTCCTGTGACACTAGTTATAGATTCCGATGCTTCACCTCAGGTTTAGTGTATCCCTTGGACCTTCTTATTGACGATGAAACACAGAAATTGTTTCTGAAATACAAAAGGCACAATGCCGACTTAAGTACTGTCTATGTTTTGAACCATTCCTGTGACACTACTTGTAGATTCCGATGCTTCACTCCAGGTTTACTGTATCCCTTGGACCTTCTTATTGACGATGAAACACTGAAATTGCATCGGAATTAAATACAAAAGGCACAAGGCCGCCTTAAGGACAAGAAGACTGACTCTTCGTACTGACTATGTTCTGAACCGTTCCTGTAACACTAGTTATAGATTCCGATGCTTCACTTCAGGTTTACTGTATCCCTTGGACCTTCTTATTGACGATGAAACACAGATATTGCATCGGAATTAAATTAAAAAGGCACAATGCCGACTCAAGTACAAGCAGACTGGCTCTTCTTACTGTCTATGTTTTGAACCATTTCCGTGACACTAGTTATAGATTCCGATGATTCACTCCAGCTTTACTATATCCCTTGGACCTTCTTATTGTTGATGAGACACAGAAATTCCATCGGATATAAATACAAAAGGCACAATGCCGACATAACGACAAGAAGACAGACTCTTCTTACTGACTATGTTTTGAACCATTCCTGTGACACTAGTTATAGATTCCGATGCTTCACTTCAGGTTTACTGTATACCTCTGACCTTCTTATTGACGATGAAACACAGAAATTGCACCGGAATGAAATACAAAAGGCACAATTCCGACTTAAGTACAAGAAGACAGACTCTTCTTACTGTCTATGTTTTGAACCATTCCATTGACACTAGTTATAGATTCCGATGCTTCACGCCAGGTTTACTGCATCCCTTGGACCTTCTTATTGACGATGAAACACTGAAATTGCACTGGAATTAAATAGATTAGGCAAAATGCCGACTTAAGTACAAGAAGACTGACTCTTCTTAGTGACTATGTTTTGAACCATTCCTGTGAGATCAGTTATAGGTTCCGATGCTTCGCTTCATGTTCACTGTATCCCTTGGACCTTCTTATTGACGATGAAACACAGATATTGCATCGGAATTAAATACAAAAGGCACAATGCGACATAAGTACATGAAGGCCGGCTCTTCTTACTGACTATGTTTGAACCATTCCTGTGACACTAGTTATAGGTTCCGATGCTTCACCTCAGGTTTACTGTATCCCTTGGACCTTCTTATTGACGATGAAACACAGAAATTGTTTCGTAAATACAAAAGGCACAATGCCGACTTAAGTACTGTCTATGTTTTGAACCATTCCTGTGACACTACTTGTAGATTCCGATGCTTCACTCCAGGTTTACTGTATCCCTTGGACCTTCTTATTGACGATGAAACACAGAAATTGCATCGGTATTAAATACAAAATGCACAATGCCGACTTAAGTACATGAAGAGTGTATCTTCTTACTGTCTATATTAATGAACCATTCCTGTGACACTAGTTATAGATTCCGATGCTACACTCCAGGTTTATATTATTCCTTGGACCTTCTTATTGACGATGAAACACAGAAATTGCATCGGAAATAAATACAAAAGGCACAATGAAGACTTAAGGACAAGAAGACTGACTCCTCTTTCTGACTATGTTTTGAACCATTCCTGTGACACTAGTTATAGATTCCGATGCTTCACTTCAGGTTTACTGTATCGCTCTGACCTTCTTATTGACGATGAAACCCAGATATTGCATCGGAATTAAATCGAAAAGGCACAATGCTGACTTAAGTGCAAGAAGACTGACTCTTCTTACTGTCTATGTTTGAACCATTCCTGTGACACTAGTTATAAATTCCGATGCTTGGCGTCAGGTTTACTGTGTCCCTAGGACCTTCTTGTTGACGATGAAACACTGAAAGTGCATCGAAATTTAATACAAAAGGCACAATGCCGACTCAAGTACAAGAAGACTGACTCTTCTTCCTGTCTAAGTTTTGAACCATTCCTGTGACACTAGTTATAGATTCCGATGCTTCACTTCAGGTTTACTGTATCCCTTGGACCTTCTTATTGACGATGAAACACAGAAATTGCACCGGAATTAAATACAAAAGGCCAATGCCGACTTAAGTACATGAAGACCGACTCTTCTTACTGACTATGTTTTGAACCATTCCTGTGACACTAGTTATAGATTCCGATGCTTCACTTCAGGTTTACTGTAACTCTTGGACCTTCTTATTGACGATGAAACACAGAAAATGTATCGGAATTAAATACAAAAAGCACAATGCCGACTTAAGGACAAGAAGACAGACTCTTCTTACTGACTATGTTTTGAACCATTCTTGTGACACTAGTTATAGATTCGGATGCTTCACTTCAGGTGTACTGTATCCCTCTGACCTTCTTATTGACGATGAAACACAGAAATTGCACCGGAATTAAATACAAAAAGCCAATGCCGACTTAAGTACATGAAGACCGACTCTTCTTACTGACTATGCTTTTAACCATTCCTGTGACACTAGTTATAGATTCCGATGCTTCACTTCAGGTTTACTGTATCCCTCTGACCTTCTTATTGTCGATGAAACACAGAAATTGCACCGGAATTAAATACAAAAGGCCAATGCCGACTTAAGTACATGAAGACCGACTCTTCTTACTAAGTTTTGAACCATTCCTGTGACACTAGTTATAGATTCCGATGCTTCACTTCAGGGTTACTGCAACCCTTGGACCTTCATATTGACGATGAAACACAGAAATTGCATCGGAATTAAATACAAAAGGCGCAATGCCGACTTTAGGACAAGAAGACTGACTCTACTCACTGACTATGTTTTGAACCATTCCTGTGGCACTAGTTATAGATTCCGATGCTTTACTTCAGGTTTACTGTATCCCTTGGACGTTGTTATTGACGATGAAACACAGAAATTGCATCGGAATTAAATAGACAAGGCACAATGCCGACATAAGGACAAGAAGACAGACTCTTCTTACTGACTATGTTTTGAACCATTCCTGTGACCCTAGTTATATATTCCGATGCTTCACTTCAGGTTTACTGCATACCTCTGACCTTCTTATTGACGATAAAACACAGAAATTGCACTGGAATGAAATACAAAAGGCACAATTCCGACTTAAGTCAAGAAGACTGACTCTTCTTACTGTCTATGTCTTGAACCATTCCATTGACACTAGTTATAGATTCCGATGCTTAACGCCAGGTTTACTGCATCCCTTGGACCTTCTTATTGACGATGAAACACAGATATTGCATCGGAATTAAATACAAAAGGCACAAGGCCGCCTTAAGGACAAGAAGACTGACTCTTCTTACTGACTATGTTTTGAACCATTCCTGTGACACTAGTTATAGGTCGCGATGCTTCACTTCATGCTTACTGTATCCCTTGGACCTTCTTATTGACGATGAAACACTGATATTGCATCGGAATTAGATACAAAAGGCACAATGCGACATAAGTACATGAAGACCGACTCTTCTCACTGACTATGTTTGAACCATTCCTGTGACACTAGTTATAGGTTCCGATGCTTCACCTCAGGTTTACTGTATCCCTTGGACCTTCTTATTGACGATGAAACACAGAAATTGTTTCGGAATTAAATACAAAAGGCACAATGCCGACTTAAGTACGGTCTATGTTTGAACCATTCCTGTGACACTACTTGTAGATTCCGATGCTTCACTCCAGGTTTACTGTATCCCTTGGACCTTCTTATTGACGATGAAACACAGAAATTGCATCGGAATTAAATACAAAAGGCACAAGGCCGCCTTAAGAACAAGAAAACTGACTCTTCTTACTGACTATGATTTGAACCATTCCTGTGACACTAGTTATAGGTTCCGATGCTTCACTTCAGGTTTATTGTATCCCTCTGATCTTCTTATTAACGATGAACACAGAAATTGCACCGGAATTAAATACAAAAGCCACAATGCCGACTTAAGTACAAGAAGACTGACTCTTCTTACTGTTTATGTTTGAAACATTCCTGTGACACTAGTTATAGATTCCGATGCTTCACTTCAGATTTACTGTATCCCTTGGACCTTCTTATTGACGGTGAAACACAGAAATTGCATTGGAATGAAATACAAAAGTAAAAATGCCGACTTAAGTACAAGAAGACTGTATCTTCTTGCTGTCTAAATTTGAACCATTCCTGTGACACTAGTTATAGATTCCGATGCTTCACTCCAGGTTTACTGTATCCCTTGGACCTTCTTATTGACGATGAAACACAGAAATTGCATCGGAATTAAATACAATAAGCACAATGCCGACTTAAGGACAAGAAGACTGACTCTTCTTACTGTCTATGCTTTGAACCATTCTTGTGACACTAGTTATAGATTCGGATGCTTCACTTCAGGTTTACTGTATCCCTCTGTTCTTCTTATTGACGATGAAACACAGAAATTGCACCGGAATTAAATACAAAAGGCCAATACCGACTTAAGTACATGAAGACCGACTCTTCTTACTGACTATGTTTTGAACCATTCCTGTGACACTAGTTATGGATTCCGATGCTTCACTTCAGCTTTACTGTAACCCTTGGACCTTCTTATTGACGATGAAACACAGAAATTGCATCGGAATTAAATACAGATGGCACAATGCCGACTTAAGTACAAGAAGACTGTAGCTTCTTACTGTCTATGTTTTGAACCATTCCTGTGACACTAGTTATAGAATCCGATGCTTCACTTCAGGTTTACTGTAACCCTTGGACCTTCTTATTGACGATGAAACACAGAAATTGCACCGGAATTAAATACAAAAGGCACAATGCCGACATAAGTACAAGAAGACTGACTCTTCTTACTGTCTATGTTTTGAACCATTCCATTGATACTAGTTATAGATTCCGATTCTTCACTCCAGGTTTACTGTATCCCTTGGACCTTGTTATTGACGATGAAACACTGAAATTGTATCGGAATTAAATAGAAAGGGCATAATGCCGACTTAAGTACAAGAGGACTGACTCTTCTTACGGACTATGTTTTGAGCCATTCCTGTGGCACTAGTTATAGATTCCGAAGCTTCACTTCAGGTTTACTGTATCCCTCTGACCTTCTTATTCACGATGAAACACAGAAATTGCATCGGAATTAAATACAAAAGGCACAATGCCGACTTAAGTACAAGAAGACTGACTCTTCTTACTGTTTTTGTTTTGAAACATTCCTGTGACACTAGTTATAGATTCCGATGCTTCACTTCAGATTTACTGTATCCCTTGGACCTTCTTATTGACGGTGAAACACAGAAATTGCATTGGAATGAAATACAAAAGTGAAAATGCCGACTTAAGTACAAGAAGACTGTATCTTCTTGCTGTCTATGTTTTGAACCATTCCTGTGACACTAGTTATAGATTCCGATGCTTCACTCCAGGTTTACTGTATCCCTTGTACCTTCTTATTGACGATGAAACACAGAAAATGCATCGGAATTAAATACAATAAGCACAATGCCGACTTAAGGACAAGAAGACTGACTCTTCTTACTGTCTATGCTTTGAACCATTCTTGTGACACTAGTTATTGATTCGGATGCTTCACTTCAGGTTTACTGTATCCCTCTGTTCTTCTTATTGACGATGAAACACAGAAATTGCACCGGAATTAAATACAAAAGGCCAATGCCGACTTAAGTACATGAAGACCGACTCTTCTTACTGACTATGTTTTGAACCATTCCTGTGACACTAGTTATTGATTCCGATGCTTCACTTCAGGTTTACTGTAACCCTTGGACCTTCTTATTGACGATGAAACACAGAAATTGCATCGGAATTAAATACAAAAGGCACAATGCCGACTTAAGTACAAGAAGACTGTATCTTCTTACTGTCTATATTTTGAACCATTCCTGTGACACTAGTTATAGATTCCGATGCTTCACTCCAGGTTTACTGTATCCCTTGGACCTTCATATTGACGATGAAACACAGAAATTGCAACGGAATTGAGTACAAAAGGCACAATGCCGACTTAAGGTCAAGAAGACTGACTTTCCTCACTGACTATGTTTTGAACCATTCCTGTGGCACTAGTTATAGATTCCGATGCTATACTTCATGTTTACTGTATCCCTTGGACCTTCTTATTGACGATGAAACACAGAAATTGCATCTTAATTAAATACAAAAGGCACAATGCCCACTTAAGTACAACAAAACTGTATCTTCTTACTGTCTACGTTTTGAACCATTCCTGTGACACTAGTTATAGATTCCGATTCTTCACTCCAGGTTGACTGTATCCCTACGACCTTCTTATTGACGATTAAACACAGAAATTGCATCGGAATTAAATACAAAAGGCACAATGCCGACTTAAGGACAAGAAGACTGACTCTTCTAACTGACTATGTTTTGAACCATTCCTGTGTCACTAGTTATGGATTCTGATGCTTCACATCAGGATTACTGTATCCCTCTGACCTTCTAATTGACGATGAAACACAGAAATTGCACCGGAATTAAATACAAAAGGCACAATGCCGACTTAAGTACATGAAGACTGACTCTGCTTACTGACTATGTTGTGAACCATTCCTGTGACACTAGTTATAGATTCCGATGCTTTCCATTAGGTTTACTGTATCCCTCTGACCTTCTTATTGACGATGAAACACAGAAATTGCACCGGAATTAAATACAAAAGGCACAATGCCGACTTAAGTACATGAAGACCGACTCTTCAAACTGACTATGTTTTGAACCGTTCCTGTAACACTAGTTATAGATCCTGATGCTTCACTTCAGGTTAACTGTATCCCTTAGACCTTCTTATTGACGATGAAACACAGATATTGCATCGGAATTAAAAAAAAAGGCACAATGCCGACTCAAGTACATGCAGACTGGCTCTTCTTACTGTCTATGTTTTGAACCATTTCTGTGACACTAGTTATAGATTCCGATGATTCACTCCAGGTTTACTGTATCCCTTGGACCTTCTTATTGTTGATGAGAGACAGAAATTGCATCGGAATTAAATACAAAAGGCACAATGCCGACATAAGGACAAGAAGACAGACTCTTCTTACTGACTATGTTTTGAACCATTCCTGTGACTCTTGTTATAGATTCCGATGCTTCACTTCAGGTTTACTGTATACCTCTGACCTTTTTATGGACGATGAAACACAGAAATTGCACCGGAATGAAATACAAAAGGCACAATTCCGACTTAAGTACAAGAAGACTGACTCTTCTTACTGTCTATGTTTTGAACCATTCCATTGACACTAGTTATAGATTCCGATGCTTCACTCCAGGTTCACTGCATCCCTTGGACCTTCTTATTGACGATGAAACACTGAAATTGCATTGGAATTAAATAGATTAGGCAAAATGCCGACTTAAGTACAAGAAGACTGACTCTTCTTAATGACTATGTTTTGAACCATTCCTGTGACAATAGTTATAGGTTCCGATGCTTCGCTTCATGTTGACTGTATCCCTTGGACCTTCTTATTGACGATGAAACACAGATATTGCATCGGAATTTAATACAAAAAGCACAATGCGACATAAGTACATGAAGACCGGCTCTTCTTACTGACTATGTTTGAACCAATCCTGTGACACTAGTTATAGATTCCGATGCTTCACCTCAGGTTTACTGTATCCCTTGGACCTTCTTATTGACGATGAAACACAGAAATTGCATCGGAATTAAATACAAAAGGCACAATGCCGACTTGAGTACAAGTAGACTGTATCTTCTTACTGTCTACATTTTGAACCATTCCTGTGACACTAGTTATAGATTCCGATGCTTTACTTCAGGTTTACTGTATCCCTCTGACCTTCTTATTGACGATGAAACACAGAAATTGCAACGGAATTAAATACAAAAGGCACAATGCCGACTTAAGTACAAGAAGACTGTATCTTCTTACTGCCTATGTTTTGAACCATTCCTGTGACACTAGTTATAGATTCCGATGCTTCACTCGAGGTGTACTGTATCCCTTGGACCTTCGTATTGACGATGAAACACAGAAAATGTATCGGAATTAAATACAAAAAGCACAATGCCGACTTAAGGACAAGAAGACAGACTCTTCTTACTGACTATGTTTTGAACCATTCTTGTGACACTAGTTATAGATTCGGATGCTTCACTTCAGGTGTACTGTATCCCTCTGACCTTCTTATTGACGATGAAACACAGAAATTGCACCGGAATTAAATACAAAAAGCCAATGCCGACTTAAGTACATGAAGACCGACTCTTTTTACTGACTATGTTTGAACCATTCCTGTGACACTAGTTATAGATTCCGATGCTTCACTTCAGGTTTACTGTATCCCTCTGACCTTCTTATTGACGATGAAACACAGAAATTGCACCGGAATTAAATACAAAAGGCCAATGCCGACTTAAGTACATGAAGACCGACTCTTCTTACCGACTAAGTTTTGAACCATTCCTGTGACACTAGTTATAGATTCCGATGCTTCACTTCAGGGTTACTGTAACCCTTGGACCTTCATATTGACGATGAAACACAGAAATTGCATCGGAAATAAATACAAAAGGCACAATGCCGACTTAGGGACAAGAAGACTGACTCTTCTCACTGACTATGTTCTGAACCAATCCTGTGGCACTAGTTATAGATTCCGATGCTTTACTTCAGGTTTACTGTATCCCTCTGACCTTCTTATTGACGATGAAACACAGAAATTGCACCGGAATTAAATACAAAAGGCACAATGGAGACAAAAGGACAAGAAGACTGACTCTTCTTACTGTCTATGTTTTAAACCATTCCATTGACACTAGTTATAGATTCCGATGCTTCACTCAAGGTTTACTGTATCCCTTGGACCTTGTTATTGACGATGAAACACAGAAATTGCATCGGAATTAAATAGACAAGGCACAATGCCGACATAAGGACATGAATACAGACTCTTCTTACTGACTATGTTTTGAACCATTCCTGTGACACTAGTTATAGATTCCGATGCTTCACTTCAGGTTTACTGTATACCTCTGACCTTCTTATTGACGATAAAACACAGAAATTGCACCGGAATGAAATACAAAAGGCACAATTCCGACTTAAGTCAAGAAGACTGACTCTTCTTACTGTCTATGTCATTAACCATTCCATTGACACTAGTTATAGATTCCGATGTTTCATGCCAGGTTTACTGCATCCCTTGGACCTTCTTATTTACGATGAAACACAGATATTGCATCGGAATTAAATACAAAAGGCACAATGCCGCCTTAAGGACAAGAAGACTGACTCTTCTTACTGACTATGTTTTGAACCATTCCTGTGACACTAGTTATAGGTCCCGATGCTTCACTTCATGTTTACTGTATCCCTTGGACCTTCTTATTGACGATGAAACACAGATATTGCATCGGAATTAGATACAAAAGGCACAATGCGACATAAGTACATGGAGACCAACTCTTCTCACTGACTATGTTTGAACCATTCCTGTGACACTAGTTATAGGTTCCGATGCTTCACCTTAGGTTTACTGTATCCCTTGGACCTTCTTATTGACGATAAAACACAGAAATTGTTTCGGAATTAAATACAAAAGGCACAATGCCGACTTAAGTACTGTCTATGTTTGAACCATTCTTGTGACACTACTTGTAGATTCCGATGCTTCACTCCAGGTTTACTGTATCCCTTGGACCTTCTTATTGACGATGAAACACAGAATTTGCATCGGAAATAAATACAAAAGGCACAAGGCCGCCTTAAGGACAAGAAGACTGACTCTTCTTACTGTCATTCTTTTGAACCATTCCATTGACACTAGTTATAGATTCCGATGCTTCACTCCAGGTTTACTGTATACCTTGGCCCTTATTATAGACGATGAAACACTGAAATTGAATCGGAATTAAATAGAAAAGGCACAATGCCGACCTAAGTACAAGAAGACTCACTTTTCTTACTGACTATGTTTTGAACCATTCCTGTGACACTAGTTAAGATTCCGATGCTACACTCCAGGTTTATAGTATCCCTTCGACCTTCTTATTGACGTTGTAACACAGAAATTGCATCGGAATTAAAAGCAAAAGACACAATGATGACTTAAAGACAAGAAGACTGACTCTACTTTCTGACTATGTTTTGAACCATTCCTGTGACACGAGTTATAGATTCCGATGCTTCACTTCAGGTTTACTGTATCCCTTGGACCTTCTTATTGACGATGAAACACAGAAATTGCACCGAAATTAAATACAAAAGGCCAATGACGACTTAAGTACATGAAGACCGACTCTTCTTACTGACTATGTTTTGAACCATTCCTGTGACACTAGTTATGGATTCCGATGCTTCACTTCAGGTTTACTGTAACCCTTGGACCTTCTTATTGACGATGAAACACAGAAATTGCATCGGAATTAAATACAAATGGCACAATGCCGACTTAAGTACAAGAAGACTGTATCTTCATACTGTCTATGTTTTGAACCATTCCTGTGACACTAGTTATAGAATCCGATGCTTCACTTCAGGTTTACTGTAACCCTTGGACCTTCTTATTGACGATGAAACACAGAAATTGCACCGGAATTAAATACAAAAGGCACAATGCCGACATAAGTACAAGAAGACTGACTCTTCTTACTGTCTATGTTTTGAACCATTCTATTGACACTAGTTATAGATTCCGATGCTTCACTCCAGGTTTACTGTATCCCTTGGACCTTGTTATTGACTATGTAACACTGAAATTGCGTCGGAATTAAATAGAAAATTCATAATGCCGACTTAAGTACAAGAAGACTGACTCTTCTTACGGACTATGTTTTGAGCCATTCCTGTGACACTAGTTATAGATTCCGAAGCTTCACTTCAGGTTTACTGTATCCCTCTGACCTTCTTATTCACGATGAAACACAGAAATTGCATCGGAATTAAATACAAAAGGCACAATGCCGACTTAAGTACAAGAAGACTGACTCCTCTTACTGTTTATGTTTTGAAACATTCCTGTGACACTAGTTATAGATTCCGATGCTTCACTTCAGATTTACTGTATCCCTTGGACCTTCTTATTGACGGTGAAACACAGAAATTGCATTGGAATGAAATACAAAAGTAAAAATGCCGACTTAAGTACAAGAAGACTGTATCTTCTTGCTGTCTATGTTTTGAACCACTCCTGTGACACTAGTTATAGATTCCGATGCTTCACTCCAGGTTTACTGTATCCCTTGGACCTTCTTATTGACGATGAAACACAGAAATTGCATCGGAATTAAAAACAAAAAGCACAATGCCGACTTAAGGACAAGAAGACTGACTCTTCTTACTGTCTATGCTTTGAACCATTCTTGTGACACTAGTTATAGATTCGGATGCTTCACTTCAGGTTTACTGTATCCCTCTGTTCTTCTTATTGACGATGAAACACAGAAATTGCACCGGAATTAAATACAAAAGGCCAATGCCGGCTTAAGTACATGAAGACCGACTCTCCTTACTGACTATGTTTTGAACCATTCCTGTGACACTAGTTATAGATTCCAATGCTTCACTTCAGGTTTACTGTAACCCTTGGACCTTCTTATTGACGATGAAACACAGAAATTGCATCGGAATTAAATGCAAAAGGCACAATGCCGACTTAAGTACAAGAAGACTGTATCCTCTTACTGTCTATATTTTGAACCATTCCTGTGACACTAGTTATAGATTCCGATGCTTCACTCCAGGTTTTACTGTATCCCTTGGACCTTCATATTGACGATGAAACACAGAAATTGCATCGGAATTGAATACAAAAGGCACAATGCCGACTTAAGGACAAGAGGACTGACTCTTCTCACTGACTATGTTTTGAACCATTCCTGTGGCACTAGTTATAGATTCCGATGCTATACTTCAGGCTTACTGTATACCTCTGACCTTCTTATTGACGATGAAACACAGAAATTGCACCGGAATTAAATACAAAAGGCACAATGCCGACTTAAGTACAAGAAGACTGACTCTTGTTACTGTCTATGTTTCAAACTATTCCGTTGACACTAGTTATAGATTCCGATGCTTCACTTCAGATTTACTGTATCCCTTGGACCTTCTTATTGACGGTGAAACACAGAAATTGCATCGGAACTAAATACAAAAGTAAAAAGGCCGACTTAAGTACAAGAAGACTGTATCTTCTTACTGTCTATGTTTTGAACCATTCCTGTGACACTAGTTATAGATTCCGATGCTTCACTCCAGGTTTACTGTATCCCTTGGACCTTCTATTTGACGATGAAACACAGAAATTGCATCGGAAGTAAATACAAAGAGCACAATGCCGACTTAAGTACACGAAGACCGACTCTTCTTACTGACTATGTTTTGAACCATTCCTGTGACACTAGTTATAGATTCCGATGCTTCACTTCAGGTTTACTGTATCCCTTGGACCTTCTTATTGACGATGAAACACAGAAATTGCATCGGAATTAAATACAAAAGCCTTAATGCCGACTTAAGTACAAGAAGACTGTATCTTCTTACTGTCTTCGTTTTGAACCATTACTGTGACACTAGTTATAGATTCCGATGCTTCACTCCAGGTTTACTGTATCCCTCGGACCTTCTTATTGACGATGAAATACAGAAATTGCATCGGAATAAAATACAAAAGGCACAATGCCGACTTAAGGACAAGAAGACTGACTCTTCTTACTGACTATGATTTGAACCATTCCTGTGACACTAGTTATAGATTCCGATCCTTCACTTCAGGTTTAATGTATCCCTCTGACCTACTTATTGACGATGAAACACAGAAATTGCACCGGAATTAAATACAAAAGGCACAATGCCGACATAAGTACAAGAAGACTGACTCTCCTTACTGACTATGTTTTGAACCATTCCTGTGACACTAGTTATAGATTCCGATGCTTCACTTCAGGTTTACTGTATCCCTTGGACCTTGTTATTGACGATGAAACACAGAAATTGCATCGGAATTAAATACAAAAGGCACAATGCCGACTTAAGTACAAGAAGACTGACTCTTCTTACTGTTTATGTTTTGAACCATTCCTGTGACACTAGTTATAGATTCCGATGCTTTACTTCAGGTTTACTGTATCCCTCTGACCTTCTTATTGACGATGAAACACAGAAATTGCAACGGAATTAAATACAAAAGGCACAATGCCGACTTAAGTACAAGAAGACTGTATCTTCTTACTGCCTATGTTTTGAACCATTCCTGTGACACTAGTTATAGATTCCGATGCTTCACTCGAGGTGTACTGTATCCCTTGGACCTTCGTATTGACGATGAAACACAGAAAATGTATCGGAATTAAATACAAAAAGCACAATGCCGACTTAAGGACAAGAAGACAGACTCTTCTTACTGACTATGTTTTGAACCATTCTTGTGACACTAGTTATAGATTCGGATGCTTCACTTCAGGTGTACTGTATCCCTCTGACCTTCTTATTGACGATGAAACACAGAAATTGCACCGGAATTAAATACAAAAAGCCAATGCCGACTTAAGTACATGAAGACCGACTCTTTTTACTGACTATGTTTGAACCATTCCTGTGACACTAGTTATAGATTCCGATGCTTCACTTCAGGTTTACTGTATCCCTCTGACCTTCTTATTGACGATGAAACACAGAAATTGCACCGGAATTAAACACAAAAGGCCAATGCCGACTTAAGTACATGAAGACCGACTCTTCTTACTGACTAAGTTTTGAACCATTCCTGTGACACTAGTTATAGATTCCGATGCTTCACTTCAGGGTTACTGTAACCCTTGGACCTTCATATTGACGATGAAACACAGAAATTGCATCGGAAATAAATACAAAAGGCACAATGCCGACTTAGGGACAAGAAGACTGACTCTTCTCACTGACTATGTTCTGAACCAATCCTGTGGCACTAGTTATAGATTCCGATGCTTTACTTCAGGTTTACTGTATCCCTCTGACCTTCTTATTGACGATGAAACACAGAAATTGCACCGGAATTAAATACAAAAGGCACAATGCCGACAAAAGGACAAGAAGACTGACTCTTCTTACTGTCTATGTTTTAAACCATTCCATTGACACTAGTTATAGATTCCGATGCTTCACTCAAGGTTTACTGTATCCCTTGGACCTTGTTATTGACGATGAAACACAGAAATTGCATCGGAATTAAATAGACAAGGCACAATGCCGACATAAGGACATGAATACAGACTCTTCTTACTGACTATGTTTTTAACCATTCCTGTGACACTAGTTATAGATTCCGATGCTTCACTTCAGGTTTACTGTATACCTCTGACCTTCTTATTGACGATAAAACACAGAAATTGCACCGGAATGAAATACAAAAGGCACAATTCCGACTTAAGTCAAGAAGACTGACTCTTCTTACTGTCTATGTCATTAACCATTCCATTGACACTAGTTTTAGATTCCGATGTTTCATGCCAGGTTTACTGCATCCCTTGGACCTTCTTATTTACGATGAAACACAGATATTGCATCGGAATTAAATACAAAAGGCACAAGGCCGCCTTAAGGACAAGAAGACTGACTCTTCTTACTGACTATGTTTTGAACCATTCCTGTGACACTAGTTATAGGTCCCGATGCTTCACTTCATGTTTACTGTATCCCTTGGACCTTCTTATTGACGATGAAACACAGATATTGCATCGGAATTAGATACAAAAGGCACAATGCGACATAAGTACATGGAGACCAACTCTTCTCACTGACTATGTTTGAACCATTCCTGTGACACTAGTTATAGGTTCCGATGCTTCACCTTAGGTTTACTGTATCCCTTGGACCTTCTTATTGACGATAAAACACAGAAATTGTTTCGGAATTAAATACAAAAGGCACAATGCCGACTTAAGTACTGTCTATGTTTGAACCATTCTTGTGACACTACTTGTAGATTCCGATGCTTCACTCCAGGTTTACTGTATCCCTTGGACCTTCTTATTGACGATGAAACACAGAATTTGCATCGGAAATAAATACAAAAGGCACAAGGCCGCCTTAAGGACAAGAAGACTGACTCTTCTTACTGTCATTGTTTTGAACCATTCCATTGACACTAGTTATAGATTCCGATGCTTCACTCCAGGTTTACTGTATACCTTGGACCTTATTATAGACGATGAAACACTGAAATTGAATCGGAATTAAATAGAAAAGGCACAATGCCGACTTAAGTACAAGAAGACTCACTTTTCTTACTGACTATGTTTTGAACCATTCCTGTGACACTAGTTAAGATTCCGATGCTACACTCCAGGTTTATAGTATCCCTTCGACCTTCTTATTGACGTTGTAACACAGAAATTGCATCGGAATTAAAAGCAAAAGACACAATGATGACTTAAGGACAAGAAGACTGACTCTACTTTCTGACTATGTTTTGAACCATTCCTGTGACACGAGTTATAGATTCCGATGCTTCACTTCAGGTTTACTGTATCCCTTGGACCTTCTTATTGACGATGAAACACAGAAATTGCACCGAAATTAAATACAAAAGGCCAATGACGACTTAAGTACATGAAGACCGACTCTTCTTACTGACTATGTTTTGAACCATTCCTGTGACACTAGTTATGGATTCCGATGCTTCACTTCAGGTTTACTGTAACCCTTGGACCTTCTTATTGACGATGAAACACAGAAATTGCATCGGAATTAAATACAAATGGCACAATGCCGACTTAAGTACAAGAAGACTGTATCTTCATACTGTCTATGTTTTGAACCATTCCTGTGACACTAGTTATAGAATCCGATGCTTCACTTCAGGTTTACTGTAACCCTTGGACCTTCTTATTGACGATGAAACACAGAAATTGCACCGGAATTAAATACAAAAGGCACAATGCCGACGTAAGTACAAGAAGACTGACTCTTCTTACTGTCTATGTTTTGAACCATTCTATTGACACTAGTTATAGATTCCGATGCTTCACTCCAGGTTTACTGTATCCCTTGGACCTTGTTATTGACTATGTAACACTGAAATTGCGTCGGAATTAAATAGAAAATTCATAATGCCGACTTAAGTACAAGAAGACTGACTCTTCTTACGGACTATGTTTTGAGCCATTCCTGTGACACTAGTTATAGATTCCGAAGCTTCACTTGAGGTTTACTGTATCCCTCTGACCTTCTTATTCACGATGAAACACAGAAATTGCATCGGAATTAAATACAAAAGGCACAATGCCGACTTAAGTACAAGAAGACTGACTCCTCTTACTGTTTATGTTTTGAAACATTCCTGTGACACTAGTTATAGATTCCGATGCTTCACTTCAGATTTACTGTATCCCTTGGACCTTCTTATTGACGGTGAAACACAGAAATTGCATTGGAATGAAATACAAAAGTAAAAATGCCGACTTAAGTACAAGAAGACTGTATCTTCTTGCTGTCTATGTTTTGAACCACTCCTGTGACACTAGTTATAGATTCCGATGCTTCACTCCAGGTTTACTGTATCCCTTGGACCTTCTTATTGACGATGAAACACAGAAATTGCATCGGAATTAAATACAAAAAGCACAATGCCGACTTAAGGACAAGAAGACTGACTCTTCTTACTGTCTATGCTTTGAACCATTCTTGTGACACTAGTTATAGATTCGGATGCTTCACTTCAGGTTTACTGTATCCCTCTGTTCTTCTTATTGACGATGAAACACAGAAATTGCACCGGAATTAAATACAAAAGGCCAATGCCGGCTTAAGTACATGAAGACCGACTCTCCTTACTGACTATGTTTTGAACCATTCCTGTGACACTAGTTATAGATTCCAATGCTTCACTTCAGGTTTACTGTAACCCTTGGACCTTCTTATTGACGATGAAACACAGAAATTGCATCGGAATTAAATGCAAAAGGCACAATGCCGACTTAAGTACAAGAAGACTGTATCTTCTTACTGTCTATATTTTGAACCATTCCTGTGACACTAGTTATAGATTCCGATGCTTCACTCCTGGTTTTACTGTATCCCTTGGACCTTCATATTGACGATGAAACACAGAAATTGCATCGGAATTGAATACAAAAGGCACAATGCCGACTTAAGGACAAGAGGACTGACTCTTCTCACTGACTATGTTTTGAACCATTCCTGTGGCACTAGTTATAGATTCCGATGCTATACTTCAGGCTTACTGTATACCTTTGACCTTCTTATTGACGATGAAACACAGAAATTGCACCGGAATTAAATACAAAAGGCACAATGCCGACTTAAGTACAAGAAGACTGACTCTTGTTACTGTCTATGTTTCAAACCATTCCGTTGACACTAGTTATAGATTCCGATGCTTCACTTCAGATTTACTGTATCCCTTGGACCTTCTTATTGACGGTGAAACACAGAAATTGCATCGGAACTAAATACAAAAGTAAAAAGGCCGACTTAAGTACAAGAAGACTGTATCTTCTTACTGTCTATGTTTTGAACCATTCCTGTGACACTAGTTATAGATTCCGATGCTTCACTCCAGGTTTACTGTATCCCTTGGACCTTCTTATTGACGATGAAACACAGAAATTGCATCGGAAGTAAATACAAAGAGCACAATGCCGACTTAAGTACACGAAGACCGACTCTTCTTACTGACTATGTTTTGAACCATTCCTGTGACACTAGTTATAGATTCCGATGCTTCACTTCAGGTTTACTGTATCCCTTGGACCTTCTTATTGACGATGAAACACAGAAATTGCATCGGAATTAAATACAAAAGCCTTAATGCCGACTTAAGTACAAGAAGACTGTATCTTCTTACTGTCTTCGTTTTGAACCATTACTGTGACACTAGTTATAGATTCCGATGCTTCACTCCAGGTTTACTGTATCCCTCGGACCTTCTTATTGACGATGAAATACAGAAATTGCATCGGAATAAAATACAAAAGGCACAATGCCGACTTAAGGACAAGAAGACTGACTCTTCTTACTGACTATGATTTGAACCATTCCTGTGACACTAGTTATAGATTCCGATCCTTCACTTCTGGTTTAATGTATCCCTCTGACCTACTTATTGACGATGAAACACAGAAATTGCACCGGAATTAAATACAAAAGGCACAATGCCGACATAAGTACAAGAAGACTGACTCTCCTTACTGACTATGTTTTGAACCATTCCTGTGACACTAGTTATAGATTCCGATGCTTCACTTCAGGTTTACTGTATCCCTTGGACCTTGTTATTGACGATGAAACACAGAAATTGCATCGGAATTAAATACAAAAGGCACAATGCCGACTTAAGTACAAGAAGACTGACTCTTCTTACTGTTTATGTTTTGAACCATTCCTGTGACACTAGTTATAGATTCCGATGCTTCACTTCAGATTTACTGTATCCCTTGGACCTTCTTATTGACGGTGAAACACAGAAATTGAATCGGATGTAAATACAAAAGTAAAAATGCCGACTTAAGTACAAGAAGACTGTATCTTCTTACTGTCTAAATTTTGAACCATTCCTGTGACACTAGTTATAGATTCCGATGCTTCACTCCAGGTTTACTGTATCCCTTGGACCTTCTTATTGACGATGAAACACAGAAACTGCATCGGAATTAAATACAAGAAGCACAATGCCGACTTATGGACAAGAACATTGACTCTTCTTACTGACTATGTTTTGAACCATTCCTGTGACACTAGTTATAGATTCCGATGCTTTACTTCAGGTTTACTGTATCCCTTGGACCTTCTTCTTGACGATGAAACACAGAAAGTGCATAGGAATTAAATACAAAAGCCACAATGCCGACTTAAGTACAAGAAGACTGTATCTTCTTACTGTCTATGTTTTGAACCAATCGTGTGACACTAGTTATAGATTCGGATGCTTCACTCCAGGTTTACTGTTTCCCTTGGACCTTCTTATTGACGATGAAACACAAAAATTGCATCAGAATTAAAAACAAAAGGCACAATGCCGACTTAAGGACAAGAAGACTGACTCTTCTTACTGACTATGTTTTGAACCTTTCCTGTGACACTAGTTATAGATTCCGATGATTCACTCCAGGTTTACTGTATCCCTTGGACCTTCTTATTGTTGATGAGACACAGAAATTGCATCGGAATTAAATACAAAACTCACAATGCCGACATAAGGACAAGAGGACAGACTCTTCTTACTGACTATGTTTTGAACCATTCCTGTGACACTAGTTATAGATTCCGATGCTTCACTTCAGGTTTACTGTATACCTCTGACCTTCTTATTGACGATGAAACACAGAAATTGCACCGGAATGAAATACAAAAGGCACAATTCCGACTTAAGTACAAGAAGACTGACTCTTCTTACTGACTATGTTTTGAACCATTCCATTGACACTAGTTATTGATTCCGATGCTTCACGCCAGGTTTACTGCATCCCTTGGACCTTCTTATTGACGATGAAACACTGAAATTGCATTGGAATTAAATAGATTAGGCAAAATGCCGACTTAAGTACAAGAAGACTGACTCTTCTTAGTGACTATGTTTTGAACCATTCCTGTGACACCAGTTATAGGTTCCGATGCTTCGCTTCATGTTTACTGTATCCCTTGGACCTTCTTATTGACGATGAAACACCGATATTGCATCGGAATTAAATACAAAAGGCACAATGCGACATAAGTACATGAAGACCGACTCTTCTTACTGACTATGTTTGAAACATTCCTGTGACACTAGTTTTAGATTCCGATGCTTCACCTCAGGTTTACTGTATCCCTTGGACCTTCTTATTGACGATGAAACACAGAAATTGTTTCGGAAATACAAAAGGCACAATGCCGACTTAAGTACTGTCTATGTTTTGAACCATTCCTGTGACACTACTTGTAGATTCCGATGCTTCACTCCAGGTTTACTGTATCCCTTGGACCTTCTTATTGACGATGAAACACAGAAATTGCATCGGTATTAAATACAAAAGGCACAATGCCGACTTAAGTACAAGATGACTGTATCTTCTTACTGTCTATATTTTGAACCATTCCTGTGACACTAGTTATAGATTCCGATGCTTCACTTCAGGTTTACTGTATCGCTCTGACCTTCTTACTGACGATGAAACACAGAAATTGCATCGGAATTAAGTAGAAAAGGCACAATGCCGACTTAAGTGCAAGAAGACTGACTCTTCTTACTGTCTATGTTTGAACCATTCCTGTGACTCTAGTTATAAATTCCGATGCTTGACGTCAGGTTTACTGTGTCCCTAGGGCCTTCTTGTTGACGATGAAAAACTGATATTGCATCGAAATTTAATACAAAAGGCACAATGCCGACTCAAGTACAAGAAGACTGACTCTTCTTCCTGTCTAAGTTTTGAACCATTCCTGTGACACTAGTTATAGATTCCGATGCCTCACTTCAGGTTTACTGTATCCCTTGGACCTTCTTATTGTCGATGAAACACAGAAATTGCACCGGAATTAAATACAAAAGGCCAATGCCGACTTAAGTACATGAAGACCGACTCTTCTTACTGACTATGTTTTGAACCATTCCTGTGACACTAGTTATAGATTCCGATACTTCACTTCAGGTTTACTGTAACTCTTGGACCTTCTTATTGACGATGAAACACAGAAATTGCATCGGAATTAAATACAAAAGGCACAATGCCGACTTAAGTACAAGAAGACTGTATCTTCTTACTGTCTATATTTTGAACCATTCCTGTGACACTAGTTATAGATTCCGATGCTTTACTTCAGGTTTACTGTATCCCTCTGACCTTCTTATTGACGATGAAACACAGAAATTGCACCGGAATTAAATACAAAAGGCACATTGCCGACTTAAGTACAAGAAGACTGACTCTTCTTACAGTCTATGTTTTGAACCATTCCATTGACACTAGTTATAGATTCCGATGCTTCACTCCAGGTTTACTGTATCCCTTGGACCTTCTTATTGCCGATGAAACACAGAAATTGCATCGGAATTAAATACAAAAGGCACAATGCCGACTTAAGTACAAGAAGACTGTATCTTCTTACTGTCTATGTTTTGAACCATTCCTGTGACACTAGTTAGAGATTCCGATGCTTCACTCCAGGTTTACTGTATCCCTTGGACCTTCGTATTGACGATGAAACACAGAAAATGCATCGGAATTAAATACAAAAGGCCAATGCCGACTTAAGTACATGAAGATCGACTCTTCTTACTGACTAAGTTTTGAACCATTCCTGTGACACTAGTTATAGATTCCGATGCTTCACTTCAGGGTTACTGTAACCCTTGGACCTTCATATTGACGATGAAACACAGAAATTGCATCGGAATTAAATACAAAAGGCACAATGCCGACTTAAGGACAAGAAGACTGACTCTTCTCACTGACTATGTTTTGAACCATTCCTGTGGCACTAGTTATAGATTCCGATGCCATACTTCAGGTTTACTGTATCCCTCTGACCTTCTTATTGACGATGAAACACAGAAATTGCACCGGAATTAAATACAAAAGGCACAATGCCGACAAAAGTACAAGAAGACTGACATTTCTTACTGTCTATATTTTAAACCATTCCATTGACACTAGTTATAGATTCCGATGCTTCACTCCAGGTTTACTGTATCCCTTGGACCTTCTTATTGACGATGAAACACTGAAATTGCATCGGAATTAAATAGAAAAGGCACAATGCCGACTTAAGTACAAGAAGACTGACTCTTCTTACGGACTATGTCTTGAGCCATTCCAGAGACACTAGTTATAGATTCCGATGCTTCACTTCAGGTGTGCTGTATCCCTTGGACCTTGTTATTGACGATGAAACACAGAAATTACATCGGAATTAAATAGACAAGGCACAATGCCGACATAAGGACAAGAAGACAGACACTTCTTACTGACTATGTTTTGAACCATTCCTGTGACACTAGTTATAGATTCCGATGCTTCACTTCAGGTTTACTGTATACCTCTGACCTTCTTATTGACGATGAAATACAGAAATTGCACCGGAATGAAATACAAAAGGCACAATTCCGACTTAAGTCAAGAAGACTGACTCCTCTTACTGTCTATGTCTTGAACCATTCCATTGACACTAGTTATAGATTCCGATGCTTCACGCCAGGTTTACTGCATCCCTTGGACCTTCTTATTGACGATGAAAACAGATATTGCATCGGAATTAAATACAAAAGGCACAAGGCCGCCTTATGGACAAGAAGACTGACTCTTCTTACTGACTATGTTTTGAACCATTCCTGTGACACTAGTTTTAAGGTTCCGATGCTTCACTTCATGTTTACTGTATCCCTTGGCCCTTTTTATTGACGATGAAACACAGAAATTGCATCGGAATTAAATACAAAAGGCACAATGCCGACTTAAGTACAAGAAGACTGACTCTTCTCACTGACTATGTTTTGAACCATTCCTGTGGCACTAGTTATAGATTCCGATGCTATACTTCAGGTTTACTGTATCCCTCTGACCTTCTTATTGACGATGAAACACAGAAATTGCACCGGAATTAGATACAAAAGGCACAATGCCGACAAAAGTACAAGAAGACTGACTTTTCTTACTGTCTATGTTTTAAACCATTCCATTGCAACTAGTTATAGATTCCGATGCTTCACTCCAGGTTTACTGTATCCCTTGGACCTTCTTGTTGACGATGAAACACTGAAATTGCATCGGAATTAAATAGGAAAGGCACAATGCCGACTTAAGTACAAGAAGACTGACTCTTCTTACGGACTATGTCTGGAGCCATTCCAGAGACACTAGTTATAGATTCCGATGCTTCACTTCAGGTTTACTGTATCCCTTGGACCTTGTTATTGACGATGAAACACAGAAATTGCATCGGAATTAAATAGACAAGGCACAATGCCGACATAAGGACAAGAAGACAGACTCTTCTTACTGACTATGTTTTGAACCATTCCTGTGACACTAGTTATAGATTCCGATGCTTCACTTCAGGTTTACTGTATACCTCTGACCTTCTTATTGACGATGAAACACAGAAATTGCACCGGAATGAAATACAAAAGGCACAATTCCGACTTAAGTCAAGAAGACTGACTCTTCTTACTGTCTATGTCTTGAACCATTCCATTGACACTAGTTATAGATTCCGATGCTTCACGCCAGGTTTACTGCATCCCTTGGACCTTCTTATTGACGATGAAAACAGATATTGCATCGGAATTAAATACAAAAGTAAAAATGCCGACTTCAGTACAAGAAGACTGTATCTTCTTACTGTCTATGTTTTGAACCATTCCTGTGACACTAGTTATAGATTCCGATGCTTCACTTCAGGTTTACTGTAACCCTTGGACCTTCTTATTGACGATGAAACACAGAAATTGCACCGGAATTAAATACAAAAGGCACAATGCCGACATAAGTACAAGAAGACTGACTCTTCTTACTGTCTATGTTTTGAACCATTCCATTGACACTAGTTATAGATTCCGATGCTTCACTCCAGGTTTACTGTATACCTTGGACCTTATTATAGACGATGAAACACTGAAATTGCATCGGAATTAAATAGAAAAGGCACAATGCCGACTTAAGTACAAGAAGACACACTTTTCTTACTGACTATGTTTTGAACCATTCCTGTGACACTAGTTACAGATTCCGATGCTACACTCCAGGTTTATAGTATCCCTTGGACCTTCTTATTGACGATGAAACACAGAAATTGCATCGGAATTAAATACAAAAGGCATAATGAAGACTTAAGGACAAGAAGACTGACTCTTCTTTCTGACTATGTTTGAACCATTCCTGTGACGCGAGTTATAGATTCCGATGCGTCACTTCAGGTTTACTGTATCCCTTGGACCTTCTTATTGACGATGAAACACAGAAATTACACCGAAATTAAATACAAAATGCCAATGCCGACTTAAGTACATGAAGACCGACTCTTCTTACTGACTATGTTTTGAACCATTCTTGTGACACTAGTTATAGATTCCGATGCCTCAATTCAGGTTTACTGTAACCCTTGGACCTTCTTATTGACGATGAAACACAGAAATTGCATCGGAATTAAATACAAAAGTAAAAATGCAGACTTCAGTACAAGAAGACTGTATCTTCTTACTGTCTATGTTTTGAACCATTCCTGTGACACTAGTTATAGATTCCGATGCTTCACTTCAGGTTTACTGTAACCCTTGGACCTTCATATTGACGATGAAACACAGAAATTGCACCGGAATTAAATACAAAAGGCACAATGCCGACATAAGTACAAGAAGACTGACTCTTCTTACTGTCTATGTTTTGAACCATTCCATTGACACTAGTTATAGATTCCGATGCTTCACTCCAGGTTTACTGTATCCCTTGGACCTTGTTATTGACGATGAAACACTGAAATTGCATCGGAATTAAATAGAAAAGGCATAATGCCGACTTAAGTACAAGAAGACTGACTCTTCTTACTGACTATGTTTTGAGCCATTCCTGTGACACTAGTTATAGATTCCGAAGCTTCACTTCAGGTTTACTGTATCCCTCTGACCTTCTTATTCACGATGAAACACAGAAATTGCATCGGAATTAAATACAAAAGGCACAATGCCAACTTAAGTACAAGAAGACTGACTCTTCTTACTGTTTATGTTTTGAAACATTCCTGTGACACTAGTTATAGATTCCGATGCCTCACTTCAGATTTACTGTATCCCTGGGACCTTCTTATTGACGGTGAAACATAGAAATTGCATTGGAATGAAATACAAAAGTAAAAATGCCAACTTAAGTACAAGAAGACTGTATCTACTTGCTGTCTATGTTTTGAACCATTCCTGTGACACTAGTTATAGATTCCGATGCTTCACTCCAGGTTTACTGTATCCCTTGGCCCTTCTTATTGACGATGAAACACAGAAATTGCATCGGAATTAAATACAAAAGGCACAAGGCCGCCTTAAGGACAAGAAGACTGACTCTTCTTACTGACTATGTTTTGAACCATTCCTGTGACACTAGTTATAGGTTCCGATGCTTCACTTCTGGTTTATTGTATCCCTCTGATCTTCTTATTGACGATGAACACAGAAATTGCACCTGAATTAAATACAAAAGCCGCAATGCCGACTTAAGTACAAGAAGACTGACTCTTCTTACTGTTTATGTTTTGAAACATTCCTGTGACACTAGTTATAGATTCCGATGCCTCACTTCAGATTTACTGTATCCCTGGGACCTTCTTATTGACGGTGAAACATAGAAATTGCATTGGAATAAAATACAAAAGTAAAAATGCCGACTTAAGTACAAGAAGACTGTATCTACTTGCTGTCTATGTTTTGAACCATTCCTGTGACACTAGTTATAGATTACGATGCTTCACTCCAGGTTTACTGTATCCCTTGGCCCTTCTTATTGACGATGAAACACAGAAATTGCATCGGAATTAAATACAAAAGGCACAAGGCCGCCTTAAGGACAAGAAGACTGACTCTTCTTACTGACTATGTTTTGAACCATTCCTGTGACACTAGTTATAGGTTCCGATGCTTCACTTCTGGTTTATTGTATCCCTCTGATCTTCTTATTGACGATGAACACAGAAATTGCACCTGAATTAAATACAAAAGCCGCAATGCCGACTTAAGTACAAGAAGACTGACTCTTCTTACTGTCATTGTTTTGAACCATTCCATTGACATTAGTTATAGATTCCGATGCTTCACTCCAGGTTTACTGTATACCTTGGACCTTATTATAGACGATGAAACACTGAAATTGCATCGGAATGAAATAGAAAAGGCACAATGCCGTCTTAAGTACAAGAAGACTAACTTTTCTTACTGACTATGTTTTGAACCATTCCTGTGACACTAGTTACAGATTCCGATGCTACACACCAGGTTTATAGTATCCCTTGGACCTTCTTATTGACGATGAAACACAGAAATTGCATCGGAATTAAATACAAAAGGCATAATGAAGACTTAAGGACAAGAAGACTGACTCATCTTTCTGACTATGTTTGAACTATTCCTGTGACACGAGTTATAGATTCTGATGCTTCACTTCAGGTTTACTGTATCCCTTGGACCTTCTCATTGACGATGAAACAATGAAATTGCACCGAAATTATATACAAAAGGCCAATGCCGACTTAAGTACATGAAGACCGACCCTTCTTACTGACTATGTTTTGAACCATTCCTGTGACACTAGTTATAGATTCCGATGCTTCACTTCAGGTTTACTGTAACCCTTGGACCTTCTTATTGACGATGAAACACAGAAATTGCATCGGAATTAAATACAAAAGTAAAAATGCCGACTTCAGTACAAGAAGACTGTATCTTCTTACTGTCTATGTTTTGAACCATTCCTGTGACACTAGTTATAGATTCCGAAGCTTCACTTCAGGTTTACTGTAACCCTAGGACCTTCTTATTGACGATGAAACACAGAAATTGCACCGGAATTAAATACAAAAGGCACAATGCCGACATAAGTACAAGAAGACTGACTCTTCTTACTGTTTATGTTTTGAAACATTCCTGTGACACTAGTTATAGATTCCGATGCCTCACTGCAGATTTACTGTATCCCTTGGACCTTCTTATTGACGGTGAAACACAGAAATTGCATTGGAATGAAATACAAAAGTAAAAATGCCGACTTAAGTACAAGAAGACTGTATCTACTTGCTGTCTATGTTTTGAACCATTCCTGTGACACTAGTTATAGACTCCGATGCTTCACTCCAGGTTTACTGTATCCCTTGGACCTTCTTATTGACGATGAAACACAGAAATTGCATCGCCATTAAATACAAAAAGCACAATGCCGACTTAAGGACAAGAAGACTGACTCTTCTTACTGTCTATGTATTGAACAATTCTTGTGACACTAGTTATAGATTCGGATGCTTCACTTCTGGTTTACTGTATCCCTCTGTTCTTCTGATTGACGATGAAACACAGAAATTGCACCGGAATTAAATACAAAAGGCACAATGCCGACTTAAGTACAAGAAGACTGACTCTTCTTACTGTCTATGTGTTAAACCATTCCGTTGACACTAGTTATAGATTCCGATGCTTCACTTCAGATTTACTGTATCCCTTGGACCATCTTATTGACGGTGAAACACAGAAATTGCATCGGAACTAAATACAAAAGTAAAAATGCCGACTTCAGTACAAGAAGACTGTATCTTCTTACTGTCTATGTTTTGAACCATTCCTGTGACACTAGTTATAGTTTCCGATGCTTCACTTCAGGTTTACTGTATCCCTTGGACCTTCTTATTGACGATGAAACACAGAAATTGCATCGGAAGTAAATACAAAGAGCACAATGCCGACTTAAGTACACGAAGACCGACTCTTCTTACTGACTATGTTTTGAACCATTCCTGTGACACTAGTTATAGATTCCGATGCTTCACTTCAGGTTTACTGTATCCCTTGGACCTTCTTATTGACGATGAAACACAGAAATTGCATCGGAATTAAATACAAAAGCCACAATTCCGACTTCAGTACAAGAAGACAGTATCTTCTTACTGTCTACGTTTTGAACCATTACTGTGACACTAGTTATAGATTCCGATGCTTCACTTCAGATTTACTGTATCCCTTGGACCTTCTTATCGACGGTGAAACACAGAAATTGCATCGGAACTAAATACAAAAGGCACAATGCCGACATAAGTACAAGAAGACTGACTCTCCTTACTGACTATGTTTTGAACCAATCCTGTGACACTAGTTATAGATTCCGATGCTTCACTTCAGGTTTACTGCATCCCTTGGACCTTCTTATTGACGATGAAACACAGAAATTGCATCGGAATTAAATACAAAAGGCACAATGCCGACTTAAGTACACGAAGACTGACTCTTCTTACTGACTATGTTTTGAGCCATTCCTGTGACACTAGTTATAGATTCCGATGCTTCACTTAAGGTTTACTGTATCCCTTGAACCTTGTTATTGACGATGAAACGCAGAAATTGCATCGGAATTAAATTGAAAAGGCACAATGCCGACTTAAGTACAAGAAGACTGACTCTTCTTACTGACTATGTTTTGAGCCATTCCTGTGACACTAGTTATAGATTCCGATGCTTCACTTCAGGTTTACTGTATCCCTTGGACCTTGTTATTGACGATGAAACACAGAAATTGCATCGGAATTAAATACAAAAGGCACAATGCCGACTTAAGTACAAGAAGACTAACTCTTCTTACTGACTATTTTTTGAACCATTTCTGTGACACTAGTTAGAGATTCCGATGCTTCACTTCAGGGTTACTGTATCCCTCTGACCTTCTTATTCACGATGAAACACAGAAATTGCATCGGAATTAAATACAAAAGGCACAATGCCGACTAAAGTACAAGAAGACTGACTCTCCTTACTGTTTATGTTTTGAACCATTCCTGTGACACTAGTTATAGATTCCGATGCTTCACTTCAGATTTACTGTATCCCTTGGACCTTCTTATTGACGGTGAAACACAGAGATTGCATCGGAATTAAATACAAAAGTAAAAATGCCGACTTCAGTACAAGAAGACTGTATCTTCTTACTGTCTATGTTTTGAACCATTCCTGTGTCACTAGTTATAGATTCCGATGCTCCACTCCAGGTTTACTGTATCCCTTGGACCTTCTTATTGACGATGAAACCCTGAAACTGCATCGGAATTAAATACAAGAAGCACAATGCCGACTTATGGACAAGAACACTGTCTCTTCTTACTGACTATGTTTTGAACCATTCCTGTGACACTAGTTATAGATTTGGATGCTTCACTTCAGGTTTACTGTATCCCTCTGACCTTCTTGTTGACGATGAAACACAGAAATTGCACCGGAATTAAATACAAAAGCCACAATGCCGACTTATGTACAAGAAGACTGACTCTTCTTACTGACTATGTTTTGAGCCATTCCTGTGACACTAGTTATAGATTCCGATGCTTCACTTCAGATTTACTGTATCCCTTGGACCTTCTTATTGACGGTGAAACACAGAAATTGAATCGGATGTAAATACAAAAGTAAAAATGCCGACTTAAGTACAAGAAGACTGTATCTTCTTACTGTCTAAATTTTGAACCATTCCTGTGACACTAGTTATAGATTCCGATGCTTCACTCCAGGTTTACTGTATCCCTTGGACCTTCTTATTGACGATGAAACACAGAAACTGCATCGGAATTAAATACAAGAAGCACAATGCCGACTTATGGACAAGAACATTGACTCTTCTTACTGACTATGTTTTGAACCATTCCTGTGACACTAGTTATAGATTCCGATGCTTTACTTCAGGTTTACTGTATCCCTTGGACCTTCTTCTTGACGATGAAACACAGAAAGTGCATAGGAATTAAATACAAAAGCCACAATGCCGACTTAAGTACAAGAAGACTGTATCTTCTTACTGTCTATGTTTTGAACCAATCGTGTGACACTAGTTATAGATTCGGATGCTTCACTCCAGGTTTACTGTTTCCCTTGGACCTTCTTATTGACGATGAAACACAAAAATTGCATCAGAATTAAAAACAAAAGGCACAATGCCGACTTAAGGACAAGAAGACTGACTCTTCTTACTGACTATGTTTTGAACCTTTCCTGTGACACTAGTTATAGATTCCGATGATTCACTCCAGGTTTACTGTATCCCTTGGACCTTCTTATTGTTGATGAGACACAGAAATTGCATCGGAATTAAATACAAAACTCACAATGCCGACATAAGGACAAGAGGACAGACTCTTCTTACTGACTATGTTTTGAACCATTCCTGTGACACTAGTTATAGATTCCGATGCTTCACTTCAGGTTTACTGTATACCTCTGACCTTCTTATTGACGATGAAACACAGAAATTGCACCGGAATGAAATACAAAAGGCACAATTCCGACTTAAGTACAAGAAGACTGACTCTTCTTACTGACTATGTTTTGAACCATTCCATTGACACTAGTTATTGATTCCGATGCTTCACGCCAGGTTTACTGCATCCCTTGGACCTTCTTATTGACGATGAAACACTGAAATTGCATTGGAATTAAATAGATTAGGCAAAATGCCGACTTAAGTACAAGAAGACTGACTCTTCTTAGTGACTATGTTTTGAACCATTCCTGTGACACCAGTTATAGGTTCCGATGCTTCGCTTCATGTTTACTGTATCCCTTGGACCTTCTTATTGACGATGAAACACCGATATTGCATCGGAATTAAATACAAAAGGCACAATGCGACATAAGTACATGAAGACCGACTCTTCTTACTGACTATGTTTGAAACATTCCTGTGACACTAGTTTTAGATTCCGATGCTTCACCTCAGGTTTACTGTATCCCTTGGACCTTCTTATTGACGATGAAACACAGAAATTGTTTCGGAAATACAAAAGGCACAATGCCGACTTAAGTACTGTCTATGTTTTGAACCATTCCTGTGACACTACTTGTAGATTCCGATGCTTCACTCCAGGTTTACTGTATCCCTTGGACCTTCTTATTGACGATGAAACACAGAAATTGCATCGGTATTAAATACAAAAGGCACAATGCCGACTTAAGTACAAGATGACTGTATCTTCTTACTGTCTATATTTTGAACCATTCCTGTGACACTAGTTATAGATTCCGATGCTTCACTTCAGGTTTACTGTATCGCTCTGACCTTCTTACTGACGATGAAACACAGAAATTGCATCGGAATTAAGTAGAAAAGGCACAATGCCGACTTAAGTGCAAGAAGACTGACTCTTCTTACTGTCTATGTTTGAACCATTCCTGTGACTCTAGTTATAAATTCCGATGCTTGACGTCAGGTTTACTGTGTCCCTAGGGCCTTCTTGTTGACGATGAAAAACTGATATTGCATCGAAATTTAATACAAAAGGCACAATGCCGACTCAAGTACAAGAAGACTGACTCTTCTTCCTGTCTAAGTTTTGAACCATTCCTGTGACACTAGTTATAGATTCCGATGCCTCACTTCAGGTTTACTGTATCCCTTGGACCTTCTTATTGTCGATGAAACACAGAAATTGCACCGGAATTAAATACAAAAGGCCAATGCCGACTTAAGTACATGAAGACCGACTCTTCTTACTGACTATGTTTTGAACCATTCCTGTGACACTAGTTATAGATTCCGATACTTCACTTCAGGTTTACTGTAACTCTTGGACCTTCTTATTGACGATGAAACACAGAAATTGCATCGGAATTAAATACAAAAGGCACAATGCCGACTTAAGTACAAGAAGACTGTATCTTCTTACTGTCTATATTTTGAACCATTCCTGTGACACTAGTTATAGATTCCGATGCTTTACTTCAGGTTTACTGTATCCCTCTGACCTTCTTATTGACGATGAAACACAGAAATTGCACCGGAATTAAATACAAAAGGCACATTGCCGACTTAAGTACAAGAAGACTGACTCTTCTTACAGTCTATGTTTTGAACCATTCCATTGACACTAGTTATAGATTCCGATGCTTCACTCCAGGTTTACTGTATCCCTTGGACCTTCTTATTGCCGATGAAACACAGAAATTGCATCGGAATTAAATACAAAAGGCACAATGCCGACTTAAGTACAAGAAGACTGTATCTTCTTACTGTCTATGTTTTGAACCATTCCTGTGACACTAGTTAGAGATTCCGATGCTTCACTCCAGGTTTACTGTATCCCTTGGACCTTCGTATTGACGATGAAACACAGAAAATGCATCGGAATTAAATACAAAAGGCCAATGCCGACTTAAGTACATGAAGATCGACTCTTCTTACTGACTAAGTTTTGAACCATTCCTGTGACACTAGTTATAGATTCCGATGCTTCACTTCAGGGTTACTGTAACCCTTGGACCTTCATATTGACGATGAAACACAGAAATTGCATCGGAATTAAATACAAAAGGCACAATGCCGACTTAAGGACAAGAAGACTGACTCTTCTCACTGACTATGTTTTGAACCATTCCTGTGGCACTAGTTATAGATTCCGATGCCATACTTCAGGTTTACTGTATCCCTCTGACCTTCTTATTGACGATGAAACACAGAAATTGCACCGGAATTAAATACAAAAGGCACAATGCCGACAAAAGTACAAGAAGACTGACATTTCTTACTGTCTATATTTTAAACCATTCCATTGACACTAGTTATAGATTCCGATGCTTCACTCCAGGTTTACTGTATCCCTTGGACCTTCTTATTGACGATGAAACACTGAAATTGCATCGGAATTAAATAGAAAAGGCACAATGCCGACTTAAGTACAAGAAGACTGACTCTTCTTACGGACTATGTCTTGAGCCATTCCAGAGACACTAGTTATAGATTCCGATGCTTCACTTCAGGTGTGCTGTATCCCTTGGACCTTGTTATTGACGATGAAACACAGAAATTGCATCGGAATTAAATAGACAAGGCACAATGCCGACATAAGGACAAGAAGACAGACACTTCTTACTGACTATGTTTTGAACCATTCCTGTGACACTAGTTATAGATTCCGATGCTTCACTTCAGGTTTACTGTATACCTCTGACCTTCTTATTGACGATGAAACACAGAAATTGCACCGGAATGAAATACAAAAGGCACAATTCCGACTTAAGTCAAGAAGACTGACTCCTCTTACTGTCTATGTCTTGAACCATTCCATTGACACTAGTTATAGATTCCGATGCTTCACGCCAGGTTTACTGCATCCCTTGGACCTTCTTATTGACGATGAAAACAGATATTGCATCGGAATTAAATACAAAAGGCACAAGGCCGCCTTATGGACAAGAAGACTGACTCTTCTTACTGACTATGTTTTGAACCATTCCTGTGACACTAGTTTTAAGGTTCCGATGCTTCACTTCATGTTTACTGTATCCCTTGGCCCTTTTTATTGACGATGAAACACAGAAATTGCATCGGAATTAAATACAAAAGGCACAATGCCGACTTAAGTACAAGAAGACTGACGCTTCTCACTGACTATGTTTTGAACCATTCCTGTGGCACTAGTTATAGATTCCGATGCTATACTTCAGGTTTACTGTATCCCTCTGACCTTCTTATTGACGATGAAACACAGAAATTGCACCGGAATTAGATACAAAAGGCACAATGCCGACAAAAGTACAAGAAGACTGACTTTTCTTACTGTCTATGTTTTAAACCATTCCATTGCAACTAGTTATAGATTCCGATGCTTCACTCCAGGTTTACTGTATCCCTTGGACCTTCTTGTTGACGATGAAACACTGAAATTGCATCGGAATTAAATAGGAAAGGCACAATGCCGACTTAAGTACAAGAAGACTGACTCTTCTTACGGACTATGTCTGGAGCCATTCCAGAGACACTAGTTATAGATTCCGATGCTTCACTTCAGGTTTACTGTATCCCTTGGACCTTGTTATTGACGATGAAACACAGAAATTGCATCGGAATTAAATAGACAAGGCACAATGCCGACATAAGGACAAGAAGACAGACTCTTCTTACTGACTATGTTTTGAACCATTCCTGTGACACTAGTTATAGATTCCGATGCTTCACTTCAGGTTTACTGTATACCTCTGACCTTCTTATTGACGATGAAACACAGAAATTGCACCGGAATGAAATACAAAAGGCACAATTCCGACTTAAGTCAAGAAGACTGACTCTTCTTACTGTCTATGTCTTGAACCATTCCATTGACACTAGTTATAGATTCCGATGCTTCACGCCAGGTTTACTGCATCCCTTGGACCTTCTTATTGACGATGAAAACAGATATTGCATCGGAATTAAATACAAAAGTAAAAATGCCGACTTCAGTACAAGAAGACTGTATCTTCTTACTGTCTATGTTTTGAACCATTCCTGTGACACTAGTTATAGATTCCGATGCTTCACTTCAGGTTTACTGTAACCCTTGGACCTTCTTATTGACGATGAAACACAGAAATTGCACCGGAATTAAATACAAAAGGCACAATGCCGACATAAGTACAAGAAGACTGACTCTTCTTACTGTCTATGTTTTGAACCATTCCATTGACACTAGTTATAGATTCCGATGCTTCACTCCAGGTTTACTGTATACCTTGGACCTTATTATAGACGATGAAACACTGAAATTGCATCGGAATTAAATAGAAAAGGCACAATGCCGACTTAAGTACAAGAAGACTCACTTTTCTTACTGACTATGTTTTGAACCATTCCTGTGACACTAGTTACAGATTCCGATGCTACACTCCAGGTTTATAGTATCCCTTGGACCTTCTTATTGACGATGAAACACAGAAATTGCATCGGAATTAAATACAAAAGGCATAATGAAGACTTAAGGACAAGAAGACTGACTCTTCTTTCTGACTATGTTTGAACCATTCCTGTGACGCGAGTTATAGATTCCGATGCGTCACTTCAGGTTTACTGTATCCCTTGGACCTTCTTATTGACGATGAAACACAGAAATTGCACCGAAATTAAATACAAAATGCCAATGCCGACTTAAGTACATGAAGACCGACTCTTCTTACTGACTATGTTTTGAACCATTCTTGTGACACTAGTTATAGATTCCGATGCCTCAATTCAGGTTTACTGTAACCCTTGGACCTTCTTATTGACGATGAAACACAGAAATTGCATCGGAATTAAATACAAAAGTAAAAATGCAGACTTCAGTACAAGAAGACTGTATCTTCTTACTGTCTATGTTTTGAACCATTCCTGTGACACTAGTTATAGATTCCGATGCTTCACTTCAGGTTTACTGTAACCCTTGGACCTTCATATTGACGATGAAACACAGAAATTGCACCGGAATTAAATACAAAAGGCACAATGCCGACATAAGTACAAGAAGACTGACTCTTCTTACTGTCTATGTTTTGAACCATTCCATTGACACTAGTTATAGATTCCGATGCTTCACTCCAGGTTTACTGTATCCCTTGGACCTTGTTATTGACGATGAAACACTGAAATTGCATCGGAATTAAATAGAAAAGGCATAATGCCGACTTAAGTACAAGAAGACTGACTCTTCTTACTGACTATGTTTTGAGCCATTCCTGTGACACTAGTTATAGATTCCGAAGCTTCACTTCAGGTTTACTGTATCCCTCTGACCTTCTTATTCACGATGAAACACAGAAATTGCATCGGAATTAAATACAAAAGGCACAATGCCAACTTAAGTACAAGAAGACTGACTCTTCTTACTGTTTATGTTTTGAAACATTCCTGTGACACTAGTTATAGATTCCGATGCCTCACTTCAGATTTACTGTATCCCTGGGACCTTCTTATTGACGGTGAAACATAGAAATTGCATTGGAATGAAATACAAAAGTAAAAATGCCAACTTAAGTACAAGAAGACTGTATCTACTTGCTGTCTATGTTTTGAACCATTCCTGTGACACTAGTTATAGATTCCGATGCTTCACTCCAGGTTTACTGTATCCCTTGGCCCTTCTTATTGACGATGAAACACAGAAATTGCATCGGAATTAAATACAAAAGGCACAAGGCCGCCTTAAGGACAAGAAGACTGACTCTTCTTACTGACTATGTTTTGAACCATTCCTGTGACACTAGTTATAGGTTCCGATGCTTCACTTCTGGTTTATTGTATCCCTCTGATCTTCTTATTGACGATGAACACAGAAATTGCACCTGAATTAAATACAAAAGCCGCAATGCCGACTTAAGTACAAGAAGACTGACTCTTCTTACTGTTTATGTTTTGAAACATTCCTGTGACACTAGTTATAGATTCCGATGCCTCACTTCAGATTTACTGTATCCCTGGGACCTTCTTATTGACGGTGAAACATAGAAATTGCATTGGAATAAAATACAAAAGTAAAAATGCCGACTTAAGTACAAGAAGACTGTATCTACTTGCTGTCTATGTTTTGAACCATTCCTGTGACACTAGTTATAGATTACGATGCTTCACTCCAGGTTTACTGTATCCCTTGGCCCTTCTTATTGACGATGAAACACAGAAATTGCATCGGAATTAAATACAAAAGGCACAAGGCCGCCTTAAGGACAAGAAGACTGACTCTTCTTACTGACTATGTTTTGAACCATTCCTGTGACACTAGTTATAGGTTCCGATGCTTCACTTCTGGTTTATTGTATCCCTCTGATCTTCTTATTGACGATGAACACAGAAATTGCACCTGAATTAAATACAAAAGCCGCAATGCCGACTTAAGTACAAGAAGACTGACTCTTCTTACTGTCATTGTTTTGAACCATTCCATTGACATTAGTTATAGATTCCGATGCTTCACTCCAGGTTTACTGTATACCTTGTACCTTATTATAGACGATGAAACACTGAAATTGCATCGGAATGAAATAGAAAAGGCACAATGCCGTCTTAAGTACAAGAAGACTAACTTTTCTTACTGACTATGTTTTGAACCATTCCTGTGACACTAGTTACAGATTCCGATGCTACACACCAGGTTTATAGTATCCCTTGGACCTTCTTATTGACGATGAAACACAGAAATTGCATCGGAATTAAATACAAAAGGCATAATGAAGACTTAAGGACAAGAAGACTGACTCATCTTTCTGACTATGTTTGAACTATTCCTGTGACACGAGTTATAGATTCTGATGCTTCACTTCAGGTTTACTGTATCCCTTGGACCTTCTCATTGACGATGAAACAATGAAATTGCACCGAAATTAAATACAAAAGGCCAATGCCGACTTAAGTACATGAAGACCGACCCTTCTTACTGACTATGTTTTGAACCATTCCTGTGACACTAGTTATAGATTCCGATGCTTCACTTCAGGTTTACTGTAACCCTTGGACCTTCTTATTGACGATGAAACACAGAAATTGCATCGGAATTAAATACAAAAGTAAAAATGCCGACTTCAGTACAAGAAGACTGTATCTTCTTACTGTCTATGTTTTGAACCATTCCTGTGACACTAGTTATAGATTCCGAAGCTTCACTTCAGGTTTACTGTAACCCTAGGACCTTCTTATTGACGATGAAACACAGAAATTGCACCGGAATTAAATACAAAAGGCACAATGCCGACATAAGTACAAGAAGACTGACTCTTCTTACTGTTTATGTTTTGAAACATTCCTGTGACACTAGTTATAGATTCCGATGCCTCACTGCAGATTTACTGTATCCCTTGGACCTTCTTATTGACGGTGAAACACAGAAATTGCATTGGAATGAAATACAAAAGTAAAAATGCCGACTTAAGTACAAGAAGACTGTATCTACTTGCTGTCTATGTTTTGAACCATTCCTGTGACACTAGTTATAGACTCCGATGCTTCACTCCAGGTTTACTGTATCCCTTGGACCTTCTTATTGACGATGAAACACAGAAATTGCATCGCCATTAAATACAAAAAGCACAATGCCGTCTTAAGGACAAGAAGACTGACTCTTCTTACTGTCTATGTTTTGAACAATTCTTGTGACACTAGTTATAGATTCGGATGCTTCACTTCTGGTTTACTGTATCCCTCTGTTCTTCTGATTGACGATGAAACACAGAAATTGCACCGGAATTAAATACAAAAGGCCAATGCCGACTTAAGTACATGAAGACCGACTCTTCTTACTGACTATGTTTTGAACCATTCCTGTGACACTAGTTATAGATTCCGATGCTTCACTTCAGGTTTACTGTAACCCTTGGACCTTCTTATTGACGATGAAATACAGAAATTGCATCGGAATTAAATACAAAAGGCACAATGCCGACTTAAGTACAAGAAGACTGTATCTTCTTACTGTCTATATTTTGAACCATTCCTGTGACACTAGTTATAGATTCCGATGCTTCACTCCAGGTTTACTGTAACCCTTGGACCTTCATATTGACGATGAAACACAGAAATTGCATCGGAATTGAATACAAAAGGCACAATGCCGACTTAAGGACAAGAAGACTGACTCTGCTCACTGACTATGTTTTGAACCATTCCTGTGGCACTAGTTATAGATTCCGATGCTTTACTTCAGGTTTACTGTATCCCTCTGACCTTCTTATTGACGATGAAACACAGAAATTGCACCGGAATTAAATACAAAAGGCACAATGCCGACTTAAGTACAAGAAGACTGACTCTTCTTACTGTCTATGTGTTAAACCATTCCGTTGACACTAGTTATAGATTCCGATGCTTCACTTCAGATTTACTGTATCCCTTGGACCTTCTTATTGACGGTGAAACACAGAAATTGCATCGGAACTAAATACAAAAGTAAAAATGCCGACTTCAGTACAAGAAGACTGTATCTTCTTACTGTCTATGTTTTGAACCATTCCTGTGACACTAGTTATAGATTCCGATGCTTCACTTCAGGTTTACTGTATCCCTTGGACCTTCTTATTGACGATGAAACACAGAAATTGCATCGGAAGTAAATACAAAGAGCACAATGCCGACTTAAGTACACGAAGACCGACTCTTCTTACTGACTATGTTTTGAACCATTCCTGTGACACTAGTTATAGATTCCGATGCTTCACTTCAGGTTTACTGTATCCCTTGGACCTTCTTATTGACGATGAAACACAGAAATTGCATCGGAATTAAATACAAAAGCCACAATTCCGACTTCAGTACAAGAAGACAGTATCTTCTTACTGTCTACGTTTTGAACCATTACTGTGACACTAGTTATAGATTCCGATGCTTCACTTCAGATTTACTGTATCCCTTGGACCTTCTTATCGACGGTGAAACACAGAAATTGCATCGGAACTAAATACAAAAGGCACAATGCCGACATAAGTACAAGAAGACTGACTCTCCTTACTGACTATGTTTTGAACCAATCCTGTGACACTAGTTATAGATTCCGATGCTTCACTTCAGGTTTACTGCATCCCTTGGACCTTCTTATTGACGATGAAACACAGAAATTGCATCGGAATTAAATACAAAAGGCACAATGCCGACTTAAGTACACGAAGACTGACTCTTCTTACTGACTATGTTTTGAGCCATTCCTGTGACACTAGTTATAGATTCCGATGCTTCACTTAAGGTTTACTGTATCCCTTGAACCTTGTTATTGACGATGAAACGCAGAAATTGCATCGGAATTAAATTGAAAAGGCACAATGCCGACTTAAGTACAAGAAGACTGACTCTTCTTACTGACTATGTTTTGAGCCATTCCTGTGACACTAGTTATAGATTCCGATGCTTCACTTCAGGTTTACTGTATCCCTTGGACCTTGTTATTGACGATGAAACACAGAAATTGCATCGGAATTAAATACAAAAGGCACAATGCCGACTTAAGTACAAGAAGACTAACTCTTCTTACTGACTATTTTTTGAACCATTTCTGTGACACTAGTTAGAGATTCCGATGCTTCACTTCAGGGTTACTGTATCCCTCTGACCTTCTTATTCACGATGAAACACAGAAATTGCATCGGAATTAAATACAAAAGGCACAATGCCGACTAAAGTACAAGAAGACTGACTCTCCTTACTGTTTATGTTTTGAACCATTCCTGTGACACTAGTTATAGATTCCGATGCTTCACTTCAGATTTACTGTATCCCTTGGACCTTCTTATTGACGGTGAAACACAGAGATTGCATCGGAATTAAATACAAAAGTAAAAATGCCGACTTCAGTACAAGAAGACTGTATCTTCTTACTGTCTATGTTTTGAACCATTCCTGTGTCACTAGTTATAGATTCCGATGCTCCACTCCAGGTTTACTGTATCCCTTGGACCTTCTTATTGACGATGAAACCCTGAAACTGCATCGGAATTAAATACAAGAAGCACAATGCCGACTTATGGACAAGAACACTGTCTCTTCTTACTGACTATGTTTTGAACCATTCCTGTGACACTAGTTATAGATTTGGATGCTTCACTTCAGGTTTACTGTATCCCTCTGACCTTCTTGTTGACGATGAAACACAGAAATTGCACCGGAATTAAATACAAAAGCCACAATGCCGACTTATGTACAAGAAGACTGTATCTTCTTACTGTCTATGTTTTGAACCATTCCTGTGACACTAGTTATTGATTCCGATGCTTCACTCCAGGTTTACTGTATCCCTCGGACCTTCTTATTGACTATGAAATATAGAAATTGCATCGGAATAAAATACAAAAGGCACAATGCCGACTTAAGGACAAGAAGACTGACTGTTCTTACTGACTATGTTTTGAACCATTCCTGTGACACTAGTTATAGATTCCGATGCTTCACTTCAGGTTTATTGTATCCCTCTGACCATCTTATTGACGATGAAACACAGAAATTGCACCGGAATTAAATACAAAAGGCACAATTCCGACTTAAGTACAAGAAGACTGACTCTCCTTACTGACTATGTTTTGAACCATTCCTGTGACACTAGTTATAGATTCCGATGCTTCACTTCAGGTTTACTGCATCCCTTGGACCTTCTTATTGACGATGAAACACAGAAATTGCATCGGAAATAAATACAAAAGGCCAATGCCGACTTAAGTACATGAAGACCGACACTTCTTACTGACTATGTTTTGAACCATTCCTGTGACACTAGTTATAGATTCCGATGTTTTACTTCAGGTTTACTGTATCCCTTGGACCTTCTTCTTGACGATGAAACACAGAAAGTGCATAGGAATTAAATACAAAAGCCACAATGCCGACTTAAGTACAAGAAGACTGTATCTTCTTACTGTCTATGTTTTGAACCAATCGTGTGACACTAGTTATAGATTCGGATGCTTCACTCCAGGTTTACTGTATCCCTTGGACCTGCATATTGACGATGAAACACAAAAATTGCATCGGAAATAAAAACAAAAGGCACAATGCCGACTTAAGGACAAGAAGACTGAATCTTCTTACTGACTATGTTTTGAACCTTTCCTGTGACACTAGTTATAGATTCCGATGCTTCACTTCAGGTTTACTGCATCCCTTGGACCTTCTTATTGACGATGAAACACAGAAATTGCATCGGGATTAAATACAAAAGGCGCAAGTCCGCCTTAAGGACAAGAAGACTGACTCTTCTAACTGACTATGTTTTGACACATTCCTGTGACACTAGTTATAGATTCCGATGCTTCACTTCAGGTTTATTGTATCCCTCTGATCTTCTTATTGACGATGTACACAGAAATTGCACCGGAATTAAATACAAAAGCCACAATGCCGACTTAAGTACAAGAAGACTGACTCATCTTACTGTCTATGTTTTGAACCATTCCATTGACACTGGCTATAGATTCCGATGCTTCACTACAGGTTTACTGTATCCCTTCGACCTTCTTATTTACGATGAAACACTGAAATTGCATCGGAATTAAATAGAAGAAGCACAATGCCGACTTAAGTACAAGAAGACTCACTTTTCTTACTGACTATGTTTTAACCATTCCTGTGACACTGGCTATAGATTCCGATGCTACACTCCAGGTTTATAGTATCCCTTGGACCTTCTTAGTGACGATGAAACACAGAAATTGCATCGGAATGAAATACAAAAGGCACAATGAAGACTTAAGGACAAGAAGACTGACTCTTCTTTCTGACTATGTTTTGAACCATTCCTGTGACACTTATTATAGATTCTGATGCTTCACTTCAGGTTTACTGCATCGCTCTGACATTCTTATTGACGATGAAACACAGAAATTGCATCGGAATTAAATAGAAAAGGCACAATGCCGACTTCAGTACAAGAATACTGACTCTTCTTACTGTCTATGTTTTGAACCATTCCTGTGATACTAGTTATAGATTCCGATGCTTCACTTCAGGTTTACTGTAACCCTTGGACCTTCTTATTGACGATGAAACACAGAAATTGCATCGGAATTAAATACAAAAGGCACAATGCCGACTTAAGTACAAGAAGACTGACTCTTCTTACTGACTATGTTTTGAACCATCTCTGTGACACTAGTTATAGATTCCGATACTTCACTCCAGGTCTACTGTATCCCTTCGACCTTCATATTGACGATGAAACACAGATATTGCACCGGAATTAAATACAAAATGCCAACGCCGACTTAAGTACATGGAGACCGACTCTTCTTACTGACTATGTTTTGAACCATTCCTGTGACACTAGTTATAGATTCCGATGCTTGTCTTCAGATTTACTGTATCCCTTGGACCTACTTATTGACGATGAAACACAGAAATTGCATCGGAATTAAATACAAAAGGCACAATGCCGACTTAAGTACAAGAAGACTGACTCTTCTTACTGTCTATGTTTTGAACCATTCTTGTGACACTAGTTATAGATTCGGATGCTTCACTTCTGGTTTACTGGATCCCTCTGTTCTTCGTATTGACGATGAAACACAGAAATTGCACCGGAATTAAATACAAAAGGCCAATGCTGACTTCAGTACATGAGGACCGACTCTTCTTACTGACTATGTTTTGAACCATTCCTGTGACACTAGTTATAGATTCCGATGCTTCACTTCAGGTTTACTGTAACCCTTGGACGTTCTTATTGACGATGAAACACAGAAATTGCATCGGAATTAAATACAAAAGGCACAATGCCGACTTAAGTACAAGAAGACTGTATCTTCTTACTGTCTATTTTTTGAACCATTCCTGTGACACTAGTTATAGATTCCGATGCTTCACTCCAGGTTTACTGTACCCCTTGGACCTTCATATTGACGATGAAACACAGAAATTGCATCGGAATTGAATACAAAAGGCACAATGCCGACTTAAGGACAAGAAGACTGACTCTTCTCACTGACTATATTTTGAACCATTCCTGTGGCACTAGTTATAGATTCCGATGCTTTACTTCAGGTTCACTGTATCCCTCTGACCTTCTTATTGACGATGAAACACAGAAATGGCACCGGAATTAAATACATAAGGCACAATGCCGACTTAAGTACAAGAAGACTGACACTTCTTACTGTCTATGTTTAAAACCATTCCGTTGACACTAGTTACAGATTCCGATGCTTCACTTCAGATTTACTGTATCCCTTGGACCTTCTTATTGACGGTGAAACACAGAAATTGCATCGGAACTAAATACAAGAGTAAAAATGCCGACTTCAGTACAAGAAGACTGTATCTTCTTACTGTCTATGTTTTGAACCATTCCTGTGACACTAGTTATAGATTCCGATGCTTCACTCCAGGTTTACTGTATCCCTTGGACCTTCTTATTGACGATGAAACACAGAAATTGCATCGGAAGTAAATACAAAGAGCACAATGCCGACTTAAGTACACGAAGACCGACTCTTCTTACTGACTATGTTTTGAACCATTCCTGTGACACTAGATATAGATTCCGATGCTTCACTTCAGGTTTACTGTATCCCTTGGACCTTCTTATTGACGATGAAACACAGAAATTGCACCGAAATTAAATACAAAAGGCACAATGCCGACATAAGTGCAAGAAGACTGACTCTCCTTACTGACTATGTTTTGAACCATTCCTGTGACACTAGTTATAGATTCCGATGCTTCACTTCAGGTTTACTGCATCCCTTGGACCTTCGTATTGACGATGAAACACAGAAATTGCATCGGAATTAAATACAAAAGGCACAATGCCGACTTAAGTACACGAAGACTGACTCTTCTTACTGACTGTGTTTTGAGCCATTCCTGTGACACTAGTTATAGATTCCGATGATTCACTTAAGGTTTACTGTATCCCTTGAACCTTGTTATTGACGATGAAACACAGAAATTGCATCGGAATTAAAGAGAAAAGGCACAATGCCGACTTAAGTACAAGAAGACTGACTCTTCTTACTGACTATGATTTGAGCCATTCCTGTGACACTAGTTATAGATTCCGATGCTTCACTTCAGGTTTACTGTATCCCTTTGACCTTCTTATTCACGATGAAACACAGAAATTGCATCGGAATTAAATACAAAAGGCACAATGCCAACTTAAGTACAAGAAGACTGACTCTCCTTACTGTTTATGTTTTGAACCATTCCTGTGACACTAGTTATAGATTCCGATGCTTCACTTCAGATTTACTGTATCCCTTGGACCTTCTTATTGACGGTGAAACACAGAGATTGCATCGGAATTAAATACAAAAGTAAAAATGCCGACTTCAGTACAAGAAGACTGTATCTTCTTACTGTCCATGTTTTGAACCATTCCTGTGTCACTAGTTGTAGATTCCGATGCTTCACTCCAGGTTTACTGTATCCCTTGGATCTTCTTATTGACGATGAAACACTGAAACTGCATCGGAATTAAATACAAGAAGCACAATGCCGACTTATGGACAAGAACACTGTCTCTTCTTACTGACTATGTTTTGAACCATTCCTGTGACACTAGTTATAGATTTGGATGCTTCACTTCAGGTTTACTGTATCCCTCTGACCTTCTTATTGACGATGAAACACAGAAATTGCACCGGAATTAAATACAAAAGCCACAATGCCGACTTATGTACAAGAAGACTGTATCTTCTTACTGTCTATGTTTTGAACCATTCCTGTGACACTAGTTATTGATTCCGATGCTTCACTCCAGGTTTACTGTATCCCTCGGACCTTCTTATTGACGATGAAATACAGAAATTGCATCGGAATAAAATACAAAAGGCACAATGCCGACGTAAGGACAAGAAGACTGACTGTTCTTACTGACTATGTTTTGAACCATTCCTGTGACACTAGTTATAGATTCCGATGCTTCACTTCAGGTTTACTGTATCCCTCTGACCTTCTTATTGACGATGAAACACAGAAATTGCACCGGAATTAAATACAAAAGGCACAATTCCGATTTAAGTACAAGAAGACTGACTCTCCTTACTGACTATGTTTTGAACCATTCCTGTGACACTAGTTACAGATTCCGATGCTTCACTTCAGGTTTACTGCATCCCTTGGACCTTCTTATTGACGATGAAACACAGAAATTGCATCGGAAATAAATACAAAAGGCCAATGCCGACTTAAGTACATGAAGACCGACACTTCTTACTGACTATGTTTTGAACCATTCCTGTGACACTAGTTATAGATTCCGATGCTTTACTTCAGGTTTACTGTATCCCTTGGACCTTCTTCTTGACGATGAAACACAGAAAGTGCATAGGAATTAAATACAAAAGCCACAATGCCGACTTAAGTACAAGAAGACTGTATCTTCTTACTGTCTATGTTTTGAACCAATCGTGTGACACTAGTTATAGATTCGGATGCTTCACTCCAGGTTTATTGTATCCCTTGGACCTGCATATTGACGATGAAACACAAAAATTGCATCGGAAATAAAAACAAAAGGCACAATGCCGACTTAAGGACAAGAAGACTGACTCTTCTTACTGACTATACTTTGAACCTTTCCTGTGCACTAGTTATAGATTCCGATGCTTCACTTCAGGTTTACTGCATCCCTTGGACCTTCTTATTGACGATGAAACACAGAAATTGCATCGGGATTAAATACAAAAGGCACAAGGCCGCCTTAAGGACAAGAAGACTGACTCTTCTAAGTGACTATGTTTTGACACATTCCCTTGACACTAGTTATAGATTCCGATGCTTCACTTCAGGTTTATTGTATCCCTCTGATCTTCTTATTGACGATGTACACAGAAATTGCACCGGAATTAAATACAAAAGCCACAATGCCGACTTAAGTACAAGAAGACTGACTCATCTTACTGTCTATGTTTTGAACCATTCCATTGACACTGGTTATAGATTCCGATGCTTCACTCCAGGTTTACTGTATCCCTTCGACCTTCTTATTTACGATGAAACACTGAAATTGCATCGGAATTAAATAGAAAAAGCACAATGCCGACTTAAGTACAAGAAGACTCACTTTTCTTACTGACTATGTTTTAACCATTCCTGTGACACTGGTTATAGATTCCGATGCTACACTCCAGGTTTATAGTATCCCTTGGACCTTCTTAGTGACGATGAAACACAGAAATTGCATCGGAATTAAATACAAAAGGCACAATGAAGACTTAAGGACAAGAAGACTGACTCTTCTTTCTGACTATGTTTTGAACCATTCCTGTGACACTTATTATAGATTCTGATGCTTCACTTCAGGTTTACTGCATCGCTCTGACATTCTTATTGACGATGAAACACAGAAATTGCATCGGAATTAAATAGAAAAGGCACAATGCCGACTTCAGTACAAGAATACTGACTCTTCTTACTGTCTATGTTTTGAACCATTCCTGTGATACTAGTTATAGATTCCGATGCTTCACTTCAGGTTTACTGTAACCCTTGGACCTTCTTATTGACGATGAAACACAGAAATTGCATCGGAATTAAATACAAAAGGCACAATGCCGACTTAAGTACAAGAAGACTGACTCTTCTTACTGACTATGTTTTGAACCATCTCTGTGACACTAGTTATAGATTCCGATACTTCACTCCAGGTCAACTGTATCCCTTCGACCTTCATATTGACGATGAAACACAGATATTGCACCGGAATTAAATACAAAAGGCCAACGCCGATTTAAGTACATGGAGACCGACTCTTCTTACTGACTATGTTTTGAACCATTCCTGTGACACTAGTTATAGATTCCGATGCTTGTCTTCAGATTTACTGTATCCCTTGGACCTACTTATTGACGATGGATCACAGAAATTGCATCGGAATTAAATACAAAAGGCACAATGCCGACTTAAGTACAAGAAGACTGACTCTTCTTACTGTCTATGTTTTGAACCATTCTTGTGACACTAGTTATAGATTCGGATGCTTCACTTCTGGTTTACCGTATCCCTCTGTTCTTCGTATTGACGATGAAACACAGAAATTGCACCAGAATTAAATACAAAAGGCCAATGCTGACTTCAGTACATGAGGACCGACTCTTCTTACTGACTATGTTTTGAACCATTCCTGTGACACTAGTTATAGATTCCGATGCTTTACTTCAGGTTCACTGTATCCCTCTGACCTTCTTATTGACGATGAAACACAGAAATGGCACCGGAATTAAATACAACAGGCACAATGCCGACTTAAGTACAAGAAGACTGACTCTTCTTACTGTCTATGTTTTAAACCATTCCGTTGACACTAGTTATAGATTCCGATGCTTCACTTCAGATTTACTGTATCCCTTGGACCTTCTTATTGACGGTGAAACACAGAAATTGCATCGGAACTAAATACAAAAGTAAAAATGCCGACTTCAGTACAAGAAGACTGTATCTTCTTACTGTCTATGTTTTGAACCATTCCTGTGACACTAGTTATAGATTCCGATGCTTCACTCCAGGTTTACTGTATCCCTTGGACCTTCTTATTGACGATGAAACACAGAAATTGCATCGGAAGTAAATACAAAGAGCACAATGCCGACTTAAGTACACGAAGACCGACTCTTCTTACTGACTATGTTTTGAACCATTCCTGTGACACTAGTTATAGATTCCGATGCTTCACTTCAGGTTTACTGTATCCCTTGGACCTTCTTATTGACGATGAAACACAGAAATTGCACCGAAATTAAATACAAAAGGCACAATGCCGACATAAGTACAAGAAGACTAACTCTCCTTACTGACTATGTTTTGAACCATTCCTGTGACACTAGTTATAGATTCCGATGCTTCACTTCAGGTTTACTGCATCCCTTGGACCTTCTTATTGACGATGAAACACAGAAATTGCATCGGAATTAAATACAAAAGGCACAATGCCGACTTAAGTACACGAAGACTGACTCTTCTTACTGACTATGTTTTGAGCCATTCCTGTGACACTAGTTATTGATTCCGATGCTTCACTTAAGGTTTACTGTATCCCTTGAACCTTGTTATTGACGATGAAACACAGAAATTGCATCGGAATTAAAGAGAAAAGGCACAATGCCGACTTAAGTACAAGAAGACTGACTCTTCTTACTGACTATGTTTTGTGCCATTCCTGTGACACTAGTTATAGATTCCGATGCTTCACTTCAGGTTTACTGTATCCCTTGGACCTTGTTATCGACGATGAAATACAGAAATTGCATCGGAATTAAATACAAAAGGCACAATGCCGACTTAAGTACAAGAAGACTGACTCTTCTCACTGACTATTTTTTGAACCATTTCTGTGACACTAGTTAAAGATTCCGATGCTTCACTTCAGGGTTACTGTATCCCTCTGACCTTCTTATTCACGATGAAACACAGAAATTGCATCGGAATTAAATACAAAAGGCACAATGCCGACTTAAGTACAAGAAGACTGACTCTTCTTACTGTTTATGTTTTGAACCATTCCTGTGACACTAGTTATAGATTCCGATGCTTCACTTCAGATTTACTGTATCCCTTGGACCTTCTTATTGACGGTGAAACACAGAGATTGCATCGGAATTAAATACAAAAGTAAAAATGCCGACTTCAGTACAAGAAGACTGTATCTTCTTACTGTCTATGTTTTGAACCATTCCTGTGTCACTAGTTATAGATTCCGATGCTTCACTCCAGGTTTACTGTATCCCTTGGACCTTCTTATTGACGATGAAACACAGAAACTGCATCGGAATTAAATAGAAGAAGCACAATGCCGACTTATGGACAAGAACACTGACTCTTCTTACTGACTATGTTTTGGACCATTCCTGTGGCACTAGTTATAGATTTGGATGCTTCACTTCAGGTTTACTGTATCCCTCTGACCTTCTTATTGACGATGAAACACAGAAATTGCACCGGAATTAAATACAAAAGCCACAATGCCGACTTATGTACAAGAAGACTGTATCTTCTTACTGTCTATGTTTTGAACCATTCCTGTGACACAAGTTATTGATTCCGATGCTTCACTCCAGGTTTACTGTATCCCTCGGACCTTCTTATTGACGATGAAATACAGAAATTGCATCGGAATAAAATACAAAAGGCATAATGCCGACTTAAGGACAAGAAGACTGACTGTTCTTACTGACTATGTTTTGAACCATTCCTGTGACACTAGTTATAGATTCCGATGCTTCACTTCAGGTTTACTGTATCCCTCTGACCTTCTTATTGACGATGAAACACAGAAATTGCATCGGAATTAAATACAAAAGGCACAATGCCGACTTAAGTACAAGAAGACTGACTCTCCTTACTGACTATGTTTTGAACCATTCCTGTGACACTAGTTATAGATTCCGATGCTTCACTTCAGGTTTACTGCATCCTTTGGACCTTCTTATTGACGATGAAACACAGAAATTGCATCGGAATTAAATACAAAAGGCCAATGCCGATTTAAGTACATGAAGACCGACACTTCTTACTGACTATGTTTTGAACCATTCCTGTGACACTAGTTATAGATTCCGATGCTTTACTTCAGGTTTACTGTATCCCTTGGACCCTCTTCTTGACGATGAAACACAGAAAGTGCATAGGAATTAAATACAAAAGCCACAATGCCGACTTAAGTACAAGAAGACTGTATCTTCTTACTGTCTATGTTTTGAACCAATCGTGTGACACTAGTTATAGATTCCGATGCTTCACTACAGGTTTATTGTATCCCTCTGATCTTCTTATTGACGATGTACACAGAAATTGCACCGGAATTAAATACAAAAGCCACAATGCCGACTTAAGTACAAGAAGACTGACTCATCTTACTGTCTATGTTTTGAACCATTCCATTGACACTAGTTATAGATTCCGATGCTTCACTCCAGGTTTACTGTATCCCTTCGACCTTCTTATTTACGATGAAACACTGAAATTGCATCGGAATTAAATAGAAAAAGGACAATGCCGACTTAAGTACAAGAAGACTCACTTTTCTTACTGACTATGTTTTAACCATTCCTGTGACACTGGTTATAGATTCCGATGCTACACTCCAGGTTTATAGTATCCCTTGGACCTTCTTAGTGACGATGAAACACAGAAATTGCATCGGAATTTAATTCAAAAGGGACAAGAAGACTGACTCTTCTTTCTGACTATGTTTTGAACCATTCCTGTGACACTAGTTATAGATTCCGATGCTTCACTTCAGGTTTACTGCATCGCTCTGACATTCTTATTGACGATGAAACACAGAAATTGCATCGGAATTAAATAGAAAAGGCACAATGCCGACTTCAGTACAAGAATACTGACTCTTCTTACTGTCTATGTTTTGAACCATTAGTGTGATACTAGTTATAGATTCCGATGCTTCACTTCAGGTTTACTGTATTCCTCTGACCCTCTTATTGACGATGAAACACAGAAATATCATCGGAATTAAATACAAAAGGCACAATGCCGACTTAAGTACAAGAAGACTGACTCGTCTTACTGACTATGTTTTGAACCATCTCTGTGACACTAGTTATAGATTCCGATACTTCACTCCAGGTCTACTGTATCCCTTCGACCTTCATATTGAGGATGAAACACAGATATTGCACCGAAATTAAATACAAAAGGCCAACGCCGACTTAAGTACATGGAGACCGACTCTTCTTACTGACTATGTTTTGAACCATTCCTGTGACACTAGTTATAGATTCCGATGCTTGTCTTCAGATTTACTGTATCCCTTGGACCTACTTATTGACGATGAAACACAGAAATTGCATCGGAATTAAATACAAAAGGCACAATGCCGACTTAAGTACAAGAAGACTGTATCTTCTTACTGTCTATGTTTTGAACCATTCCTGTGACACTAGTTGTAGATTCCAATGCTTCACTCCAGGTTTACTGTATCCCTTGGACCTTCTTATTGACAATGAAACACAGAAATTGCATCGGAATTAAATAGAAAAGGCACAATGCTGTCTTAAGTACAAGAAGACTGACTCGTCTTACTGACTATGTTTTGAACCATTCCTGTGACACTAGTTATAGATTCCGATGCTTCACTTTAGGTTCAATGTATCCCTTGGACCTACTTATTGACGATGAAACACCGAAATTTCATCGGAATTAAATACAAAAGGCACAATGCCGACTTAAGTACAAGAGGACTGACTCTTCCTACTGTCTATGTATTGAACCATTCCTGTGACACTAATTTTGGATTCCGATGCTTCACTTCAGGTTTACTGTATCCCTCTGACCTTCTTATTGACGATGAAACACAGAAATTGCATAGGAATTAAATACAAAAGCCACAATGCCGATATAAGTACAAGAAGACTGACTCTTCCTACTATGTACGTTTTGAACCATTCCTGTGACGCTTGTTATAGATTCCGATGCTTCACTTCAGGTTTACTGTATCCCTCTGACTTTATTGACGATGAAACACAGAAATTGCATCGGAATTAAATACATAAGGAACAATACCGACATAAGTACAAGAAGTCTGACTCTTCTTACTGTCTATGTTTGAACCATTCCTGTGACACTAGTTATCGATTCCGATGCTTCACTTCAGGTTAACTGTATCCCTTGGACCTTCGTATTGACGATGAAACACAGAAATTGCATCGGAATTAAATAGAAAAGGCACAGTGCCGACTTAAGTACAAGAAGACTGACTCGTCTTACTGACTATGTTTAGAACCATTCCTGTGACACTAGTTATAGATTCCGATGCTTCACTTCAGGTTTAATGTATCCCTTGGACCTACTTATTGACGATGAAACACCGAAATTCCATCGTAATTAAATACAAATAGCACAATGCCGACTTAAGTACAAGGAGACTGACTCTTCCAACTGACAATGTTTTGAACCATTCCTGTGACACTAGTTATAGATTCCGATGCTTCACTTCAGGTTTACTGTATCCCTTGGACCTTCTTATTGACGATGAAAAACAGAAATTGCATCGGAATTAAATAGAAAAATCACAATGCCGACTTAAGTACAAGAAGACTGACTCGTCTTACTAACTATGTTTAGAACCATTCCTGTGACACTAGTTATAGATTCCGATGCTTCACTTCAGGTTTACTGCATCCCTTGGACCTTCTTATTGACGATGAAACACAGAAATAGCATCGGGATTAAATACAAAAATCACGAGGCCGCCTAAAGGACAAGAAGACTGATTCTTCTTACTGACTATGTTTTGAACCATTCCTGTGACACTAGTTATAGATTCCGATGCTTCACTTCAGGTTTATTGTATCCCTCTGATCTTCTTATTGACGATGAACCCAGAAATTGCACCGGAATTAAATACAAAAACCACAATGCCGACTTAAATACAAGAAGACTGACTCTTCTTACTGTCTATGTTTTGAACCATTCCATTGACACTAGTTATAGATTCCGATGTGTCACTCCAGGTTTACTGTATCCCTTGGACCTTCTTATTTACGATGAAACACTGAAATTGCATCGGAATTAAATAGAAAAGGCACATTGCCGACTTAAGTACAAGAAGACTCACTCTTCTTACTGACTATGTTTTGAAGCATTCCTGTGACACTAGTTATAGATTCCGATGCTACACTCTAGGTTTATAGTATCCTTTGGGCCTTCTTATTGACGATGAAACACAGAAATTGCATCGGAATTAAATACAAAAGGCACAATGAAGACTTAAGGACAAGAAGTCTGACTCTTCTTTCTGACTATGTTTTGAACCATTCCTGTGACACTTATTATAGATTCTGATGCTTCACTTCAGGTTTACTGCATCGCTCTGACATTCTTATTGACGATGAAACACAGAAATTGCATCGGTATTAAATAGGAAAGGCACAATGCCGACTTCAGTACAAGAATACTGAGTCTTCTTACTGTCTATGTTTTGAACCATTCCTGTGATACTAGTTATAGATTCCGATGCTTCACTTCAGGTTTACTGTATTCCTCTGACCTTCTTATTGACGATGAAACACAGAAATATCATCGGAATTAAATACAAAAGGCACAATGCCGACTTAAGTACAAGAAGACTGACTCTTCTTACTGACTATGTTTTGAACCATCTCTGTGACACTAGTTATAGATTCCGATGCTTCACTTCAGGGTTACTGTATCCCTCTGACCTTCTTATTGACGAAGAAACACAGAAATTGCATCGGAATTAAATACAAAAGGCACAATGCCGACTTAAGTACATGAAGACTGATACTTCTTACTGTTTATGTTTTGAACCATTCCTGTGACACTAGTTATAGATTCCGATGCTTCACTTCAGATTTACTGTCTCCCTTGGACCTTCTTATTGACGACGAAACACAGAAATTGCATCGGAATTAAATACAAAAGTCACAATGCCGACTTAAGTACAAGAAGACTGTATCTTCTTACTGTCTATGTTTTGAACCATTCCTGTGACACTAGTTATAGATTCCGATGCTTCATTCCAGGTTTACTGTATCCCTTGGAACTTCATATTGACGATGAAACACAGAAATTGCATCGGAATTAAATTCAAAAAGGACAATGCCGACTTAAGGACAAGAAAACTGACTCCTCTTACTGACTATGTTTTGAACCATTCCTGTGAAACTAGTTACAGATTCGGATGCTTCACTTCAGGTTTACTGTATCCAGCTGACCTTCTTATTGACGATGAAACACAGAAATTGCACCGGAATTAAATACAAAAGGCCAATGCGGACTTAGGAACATGAAGACCGACTCTTCTTACTGACTATGTTTTGAACCATTCCTGTGACACTAGTTATAGATCCCTATGCTTCACTTTAGGATTACTGTATCCCTTGGACCTTCTTATTGACGATGAAACACAGATATTGCATCGGAAATAAATACAAAAGCCACAATGCCGACTTAAGTACAAGAAGACTGACTCTTCTTACTGACTATGTTTTGATCCATTCCTGTGACACTAGTTATAGATTCCGATGCTACACTTCATGTTTACTGTATCCCTCTGACCTTCATATTGACGATGAAACACAGAAATTGCACCGGAATTAAATACAAAAGGCACAATGTAGACTTAAGTACAAGAAGACTGACTCTCCTTACTGACTATGCTTTAAACCAGTCCTGTGACACTGGTTATAGATTCCGATGCTTCACTTCAGGTTTACTGTATCCCTTGGACCTTCTTACTGACGATGAAACACAGTAATTGCACCGGAATTAAATACAAAAGGCCAACGCCGACTTAAGTACATGAAGACCGACTCTTCTTACTGACTATGTTTTGAACATTCCTGTGACTCTAGTTAGGGATTCCGATGCATCACTTCAGGTTTACTGTATCCCTTGGACCTTCTTATTGACGATGAATAACAGTAATTGCATCGGAATTAAATACAAAAGGCACAATGCCGAATTAAGTACAAGAAGACCTTATCTTCTAACTGTCTATGTTTTGAACCATTCCTGTGACAGTAGTTATAGATTCCGATGCTTCACTCCAGGTCTACTGTATCCCTTGGACCTTCATATTGACGATGAAACACAGATATTGCACCGGAATTAAATACAAAAGGCCAACGCCGACTAAAGTACATGGAGACCGACTCTTCTTACTGACTATGTTTTGAACCATTCCTGTGACACTAGTTATAGATTCCGATGCTTCTCTTCAGATTTACTGTATCCCTTGGACCTACTTATTGACGATGAAACACTGAAATTGCATCGGATTTAAATACAAAAGGCACAATGCCGATTTAAGTACAAGAGGACTGACTCTTCCTACTGTCTATGTTTTGAACCATTCCTGTGACACTAATTTTGGATTCCGATGCTTCACTTCAGGTTTACTGTATCCCTCTGACCTTCTTATTGACGATGAAACACAGAAATTGCATCGGAATTAAATACAAAAGGCACAATGCCGACTTAAGTACAAGAATACTGTATCTTCTTACTGTCTATGTTTTGAACCATTCCTGTGACACTGGTTATAGATTCCAATGCTTCACTCCAGGTTTACTGTATCCCTTGGACCTTCATATTGTCGATGAAACACAGAAATTGCATTGGATTTAAATACAAAAGGCACAATGCCGACTTAAGTACAAGAGGACTGACTCTTCCTACTGTCTATGTTTTGAACCATTCCTGTGACACTAATTTTGGATTCCGATGCTTCACTTCAGGTTTACAGTATCCCTCTGACCTTCTTATTGACGATGAAACACAGAAATTGCATAGGAATTAAATACAAAAGGCACAATGCCGATATAAGTACAAGAAGACTGACTCTTCCTACTATGTACGTTTTGAACCATTCCTGTGACACTTGTTACAGATTCCGATGCTTCACTTCAGGTTTACTGTATCCCTCTGACTTTATTGACGATGAAACACAGGAATTGCATCGGAATTAAATACATAAGGTACAATACCGACATAAGTACAAGAAGTCTGACTCTTCTTACTGTCTATGTTTGAACCATTCCTGTGACACTAGTTATCGATTCCGATGCTTCACTTCAGGTTAACTGTATCCCTTGGACCTTCGTATTGACGATGAAACACAGATATTGCATCGGAATTAAATAGAAAAGGCACAGTGCCGACTTAAGTACAAGAAGACTGACTCGTCTTAATGACTATGTTTAGAACCATTCCTGTGACACTAGTTATAGATTCCGATGCTTCACTTCAGGTTTAATGTATCCCTCGGACCTACTTATTGACGATGAAACACCGAAATTGCATCGTAATTAAATACAAATAGCACAATGCCGACTTAAGTACAAGGAGACTGACTCTTCCTACTGACAATGTTTTGAACCATTCCTGTGACACTCGTTATAGATTCCGATGCTTCACTTCAGGTTTACTGTATCCCTTGGACCTTCTTATTCACGATGAAACACAGAAATTGCATCGGAATTAAATAGAAAAATCACAATGCCGACTTAAGTACAAGAAGACTGACTCGTCTTACTAACTATGTTTAGAACCATTCCTGTGACACTAGTTATAGATTCCGATGCTTCACTTCAGGTTTACTGCATCCCTTGGACCTTCTTATTGACGATGAAACACAGAAATAGCATCGGGATTAAATACAAAAGGCACGAGGCCGCCTTAAGGACAAGAAGACTGATTCTTCTTACTGACTATGTTTTGAACCATTCCTGTGACACTAGTTATAGATTCCGATGCTTCACTTCAGGTTTATTGTATCCCTCTGATCTTCTTATTGACGATGAACACAGAAATTACACCGGAATTAAATACAAAAACCACAATGCCGACTTAAATACAAGAAGACTCACTCTTCTTACTGGCTATGTTTTGAACCATTCCATTGACACTAGTTATAGATTCCGATGTGTCACTCCAGGTTTACTGTATCCCTTGGACCTTCTTATTTACGATGAAACACTGAAATTGCATCGGAATTAAATAGAAAAGGCACATTGCCGACTTAAGTACAAGAAGACTCACTCTTCTTACTGACTATGTTTTGAACCATTCCTGTGACACTTATTATAGATTCTGATGCTTCACTTCAGGTTTACTGCATCGCTCTGACATTCTTATTGACGATGAAACACAGAAATTGAATCGGAATTAAATAGGAAAGGCACAATGCCGTCTTCAGTACAAGAATACTGAGTCTTCTTACTGTCTATGTTTTGAACCATTCCTGTGATATTAGTTATAGATTCCGATGCTTCACTTCAGGTTTACTGTATTCCTCTGACCTCCTTATTGACGATGAAACACAGAAATATCATCGGAATTAAATACAAAAGGCACAATGCCGACTTAAGTACAAGAAGACTGACTCTTCTTACTGACTATGTTTTGAACCATCTCTGTGACACTAGTTATAGATTCCGATACTTCACTCCAGGTCTACTGTATCCCTTCGACCTTCATATTGAGGATGAAACACAGATATTGCACCGGAATTAAATACAAAAGGCCAACGCCGACTTAAGTACATGGAGACCGACTCTTCTTACTGACTATGTTTTGAACCATTCCTGCGACACTAGTTATAGATTCCGATGCTTGTCTTCAGATTTACTGTATCCCTTGGACCTACTTATTGACGTTGAAACACAGAAATTGCATCGGAATTAAATACAAAAGGCACAATGCCGACTTAAGTACAAGAAGACTGTATCTTCTTACTGTCTATGTTTTGAACCATTCCTGTGACACTAGTTGTAGATTCCAATGCTTCACTCCAGGTTTACTGTATCCCTTGGACCTTCATATTGACGATGAAACACAGAAATTGCGTTGGATTTAAATACAAAAGGCACAATGCCGACTTAAGGACAAGAAGACTGACTCTTCTCACTGACTATGTTTAGAACCATTCCTGTGATACTAGTTATAGATTCCGATGCTTTACTTCAGGTTTACTGTATCCCTCTGACCTTCTTATTGACGATGAAACACGGAAATTTTACCGGAATTAAATACAAAAGGCACAATGACGACTTAAGTACAAGAAGACTTACTCTTCTCACTGTCTATGCTTTGAACCATTCCATTGACACTAGTTATAGATTCCGATGCTTCACTCCACGTGTACAGTATCCCTTGGGCCTTCTTATTGACGATGAAACACAGAAATTGCATCAGAAAAAAATAGAAAAGGCACAATGCCGACTTATGTACAAGATGACTGACTCTTCCTACTGACTATGTTTTGAGCTATTCCTGTGACACTAGTTATAGATTCCGATGCTTCACTTCAGGTTTACTGTATCCCTTGGACCTTCGTATTGACGATGAAACACAGATATTGCATCGGAATTAAATAGAAAAGGCACAGTGCCGACTTATGTACAAGAAGTCTGACTCTTCTTACTGTCTATGTTTGAACCATTCCTGTGACACTAGTTATCGATTCCGATGCTTCACTTCAGGTTAACTGTATCCCTTGGACCTTCGTATTGACGATGAAACACAGATATTGCATCGGAATTAAATAGAAAAGGCACAGTGCCGACTTAAGTACAAGAAGACTGACTCGTCTTACTGACTATGTTTAGAACCATTCCTGTGACACTAGTTATAGATTCCGATGCTTCACTTTAGGTTTAATGTATCCCTTGGACCTACTTATTGACGATGAAACACCGAAATTGCATCGGAATTAAATACAAAAGGCACAATGCCGACTTAAGTACAAGAGGACTGACTCTTCCTACTGTCTATGTTTTGAACCATTCCTGTGACACTAATTTTGGATTCCGATGCTTCACTTCAGGTTTACTGTATCCCTCTGACCTTCTTATTGACGATGAAACACAGAAATTGCATAGGAATTAGATACAAAAGGCACAATGCCGATATAAGTACAAGAACACTGACTCTTCCTACTATGTACGTTTTGAACCATTCCTGTGACACTTGTTATAGATTCCGATGCTTCACTTCAGGTTTACTGTATCCCTCTGACTTTATTGACGATGAAACACAGAAATTGCATCGGAATTAAATACATAAGGTACAATACCGACATAAGTACAAGAAGTCTGACTCTTCTTACTGTCTATGTTTGAACCATTCCTGTGACACTAGTTATCGATTCCGATGCTTCACTTCAGGTTAACTGTATCCCTTGGACCTTCGTATTGACGATGAAACACAGAAATTGCATCGGAATTAAATAGAAAAGGCACAGTGCCGACTTAAGTACAAGAAGACTGACTCGTCTTACTGACTATGTTTAGAACCATTCCTGTGACACTAGTTATAGATTCCGATGCTTCACTTCAGGTTTAATGTATCCCTTGGACCTACTTATTGACGATGAAACACCGAAATTGCATCGTAATTAAATACAAATAGCACAATGCCGACTTAAGTACAAGGAGACTGACTCTTCCTACTGACAGTGTTTTGAACCATTCCTGTGACACTAGTTATAGATTCCGATGCTTCACTTCAGGTTTACTGTATCCCTTCGACCTTCTTATTGACGATGAAACACAGAAATTGCATCGGAATTAAATAGAAAAATCACAATGCCGACTTAAGTACACGAAGACTGACTCGTCTTACTAACTATGTTTCGAACCACTCCTGTGACACTAGTTATAGATTCCGATGTTTCACTTCAGGTTTACTGCATCCCTTGGACCTTCTTATTGACGATGAAACACAGAAATAGCATCGGGATTAAATACAAAAGGCACGAGGCCGCCTTAAGGACAAGAAGACTGATTCTTCTTACTGACTATGCTTTGAACCATTCCTGTGACACTAGTTATAGATTCCGATGCTTCACTTCAGGTTTATTGTATCCCTCTGATCTTCTTATTGACGATGAACACAGAAATTGCACCGGAATTAAATACAAAAACCACAATGCCGACTTAAATACAAGAAGACTGACTCTTGTTACTGTCTATGTATTGAACCATTCCATTGACACTAGTTATAGATTCCGATGTGTCACTCCAGGTTTACTGTATCCCTTGGACCTTCTTATTTACGATGAAACACTGAAATTGCATCGGAATTAAATAGAAAAGGCACATTGCCGACTTAAGTACAAGAAGACTCACTCTTCTTATTGACTATGTTTTGAAGCATTCCTGTGACACTAGTTATAGATTCCGATGCTACACTCTAGGTTTGTAGTATCCTTTGGACGTTCTTATTGACGATGAAACACAGAAATTGCATCGGAATTAAATACAAAAGCACAATGAAGACTTAAGGACAAGAAGTCTGACTCTTCTTTCTGACTATATTTTGAACCATTCCTGTGACACTTATTATAGATTCTGATGCTTCACTTCAGGTTTACTGCATCGCTCTGACATTCTTATTGACGATGAAACACAGAAATTGCATCGGAATTAAATAGGAATTGCACAATGCTGACTTCAGTACAAGAATACTGAGTCTTCTTACTGTCTATGTTTTGAACCATTCCTGTGATACTAGTTATAGATTCCGATGCTTCACTTCAGGTTTACTGTATTCCTCTGACCTTCTTATTGACGATGAAACACAGAAATATCATCGGAATTAAATACAAAAGGCACAATGCCGACTTAAGTACAAGAAGACTGACTCTTCTTACTGACTATGTTTTGAACCATCTCTGTGACACTAGTTATAGATTCCGATGCTTCACTTCAGGGTTACTGTATCCCTCTGACCTTCTTATTGACGATGAAACTCAGAAATTGCATCGGAATTAAATACAAAAGGCACAATGCCGACTTAAGTACATGAAGACTGACTCTTCTTACTGTTTATGTTTTGAACCATTCCTGTGACACTAGTTATAGATTCCGATGCTTCACTTCAGATTTACTGTCTCCCTTGGACCTTCTTATTGACGACGAAACACAGAAATTGCATCGGAATTAAATACAAAAGTCACAATGCCGACTTAAGTACAAGAAGACTGTATCTTCCTACTGTCTATGTTTTGAACCATTCCTGTGACACTAGTTATAGATTCCGATGCTTCATTCCAGGTTTACTGTATCCCTTGGAACTTCATATTGACGATGAAACACAGAAATTGCATCGGAATTAAATTCAAAAAGCACAATGCCGACTTAAGGACAAGAAAACTGACTCCTCTTACTGACTATGTTTTGAACCATTCCTGTGAAACTAGTTACAGATTCGGATGCTTCACTTCAGGTTTACTGTATCCAGCTGACCTTCTTATTGACGATGAAACACAGAAATTGCACCGGAATTAAATACAAAAGGCCAATGCCGACTTAAGAACATGAAGACCGACTCTTCTTACTGACTATATTTTGAACCATTCCTGTGACACTAGTTATAGATTCCGATGCTTCACTTTAGGTTTACTGTATCCCTTGGACCTTCTTATTGACGATGAAACACAGATATTGCATCGGAAATAAATACAAAAGCCACAATGCCGACTTAAGTACAAGAAGACTGACTCTTCTTACTGACTATGTTTTGATCCATTCCTGTGACACTAGTTATAGATTCCGATGCTACACTTCATGTTTACTGTATCCCTCTGACCTTCTTATTGACGATGAAACACAGAAATTGCACCGGAATAAAATACAAAAGGCACAATGTAGACTTAAGTACAAGAAGACTGACTCTCCTTACTGACTATGTTTTAAACCAGTCCTGTGACACTAGTTATAGATTCCGATGCTTCACTTCAGGTTTACTGTATCCCTTGGACCTTCTTATTGACGATGAAACACAGTAATTGCACCGGAATTAAATACAAAAGGCCAACGCCGACTTAAGTACATGAAGACCGACTCTTCTTACTTACTATGTCTTGAACCATTCCTGTGACTCTTGTTAGGGATTCCGATGCATCACTTCAGGTTTACTGTATCCCTTGGACCTTCTTATTGACGATGAATAACAGAAATTGCATCGGAATTAAATACAAAAGGCACAATGCCGAATTAAGTACAAGAAGACCTTATCTTCTAACTGTCTATGTTTTGAACCATTCCTGTGACAGTAGTTATAGATTCCGATGCTTCACTCCAGGTCTACTGTATCCCTTGGACCTTCATATTGACGATGAAACACAGATATTGCACCGGAATTAAATACAAAAGGCCAACGCCGACTTAAGTACATGGAGACCGACTCTTCTTGCTGACTATGTTTTGAACCATTCCTGTGACACTAGTTATAGATTCCGATGCTTCTCTTCAGATTTACTGTATCCCTTGGACCTTCTTATTGACGATGAAACACAGAAATTGCATCGGAATTAAATACAAAAGGCACAATGCCGACTTAAGTACACGGAGACTGACTCTTCTCACTGTCTATGTTTTGAACCATTCCATTGACTCTAGTTATAGATTCCGATGCTTCACTCCACGTGTACAGTATCCCTTGGACCTTCTTATTGACGATGAAACACTGAAATTGCATCGGAAAAAAATAGAAAAGGCACAATGCCGACTTAAGTACAAGAAGACTGACTCTTCTTACTGACTATGTTTTGAGCTATTCCTGTGACACTAGTTATAGATTCCGATGCTTCACTTCAGGTTTACTGTATCCCTTGGACCTTCTTATTGACAATGAAACACAGAAATTGCATCGGAATTAAATAGAAAGGCACAATGCTGTCTTAAGTACAAGAAGACTGACTCGTCTTACTGACTATGTGTTGAACCATTCCTGTGACACTAGTTATAGATTCCGATGCTTCACTTTAGGTTTAATGTATCCCTTGGACCTACTTATTGACGATGAAACACTGAAATTGCAACGGAATTAAATACAAAAGGCACAATGCCGACTTAAGTACAAGAGGACTGACTCTTCCTACTGTCTATGTTTTGAACCATTCCTGTGACACTAATTTTGGATTCCGATGCTTCACTTCAGGTTTACTGTATCCCTCTGACCTTCTTATTGACGATGAAACACAGAAATTGCATCGGAATTAAATACAAAAGGCACAATGCCGACTTAAGTACAAGAAGACTGTATCTTCTTACTGTCTATGTTTTGAACCATTCCTGTGACACTAATTATAGATTCCAATGCTTCACTCCAGGTTTACTGTATCCCTTGGACCTTCATATTGACGATGAAACACAGAAATTGCATTGGATTTAAATACAAAAGGCACAATGCCGACTTAAGTACAAGAGGACTGACTCTTCCTACTGTCTATGTTTTGAACCATTCCTGTGACACTAATTATGGATTCCGATGCTTCACTTCAGGTTTACTGTATCCCTATGACCTTCTTATTGACGATGAAACACAGAAATTGCATAGGAATTAAATACAAAAGGCACAATGCCGATATAAGTACAAGAAGACTGACTCTTCCTACTATGTACGTTTTGAACCATTCCTGTGACACTTGTTATAGATTCCGATGCTTCACTTCAGGTTTACTGTATCCCTCTGACTTTATTGACGATGAAACACAGAAATTGCATCGGAATTAAATACATAAGGTACAATACCGACATAAGTACAAGAAGTCTGACTCTTCTTACTGTCTATGTTTGAACCATTCCTGTGACACTAGTTATCGATTCCGATGCTTCACTTCAGGTTAACTGTATCCCTTGGACCTTCGTATGGACGATGAAACACAGAAATTGCATCGGAATTAAATAGAAAAGGCACAGTGCCGACTTAAGTACAAGAAGACTGACTCGTCTTACTGACTATGTTTAGAACCATTCCTGTGACACTAGTTATAGATTCCGATGCTTCACTTCAGGTTAATTGTATCCCTTGGACCTACATATTGACGATGAAACACCGAAATTGCATCGTAATTAAATACAAATTGCACAATGCCGACTTAAGTACAAGGAGACTGACTCTTCCTACTGACAATGTTTTGAACCATTCCTGTGACACTACTTATAGATTCCGATGCTTCACTTCAGGTTTACTGTATCCCTTGGACCTTCTTATTGACGATGAAACACAGAAATTGCATCGGAATTAAATAGAAAAATCGCAATGCCGACTTAAGTACAAGAAGACTGACTCGTCTTACTAACTATGTTTAGAACCATTCCTGTGACACTAGTTATAGATTCCGATGCTTCACTTCAGGTTTACTGCATCCCTTCGACCTTCTTATTGACGATGAAACACAGAAATAGCATCGGGATTAAATACAAAAGGCACGAGGCCGCCTTAAGGACAAGAAGACTGATTCTTCTTACTGACTATGTTTTGAACCCTTCCTGTGACACTAGTTATAGATTCCGATGCTTCACTTCAGGTTTATTGTATCCCTCTGATCTTCTTATTGACGATGAACACAGAAATTGCACCGGAATTAAATACAAAAAACACAATGCCGACTTAAATACAAGAAGCCTCACTCTTCTTACTGTCTATGTTTTGAACCATTCCATTGACACTAGTTATAGATTCCGATGTGTCACTCCAGGTTTACTGTATCCCTTGGACCTTCTTATTTACGATGAAACACTGAAATTGCATCGGAATTAAATAGAAAAGGCACATTGCCGACTTAAGTACAAGAAGACTCACTCTTCTTACTGACTATGTTTTGAAGCATTCCTGTGACACTAGTTATAGATTCCGATGCTACACTCTAGGTTTATAGTATCCTTTGGACCTTCTTATTGACGATGAAACACAGAAATTGCATCGGAATTAAATACAAAAGGCACAATGAGGACTTAAGGACAAGAAGACTGACTCTTCCTTCTGACTATGTTTTGAACCATTCCTGTGACACTTATTATAGATTCTGATGCTTCACTTCAGGTTTACTGCATCGCTCTGACATTCTTATTGACGTAGAAACACAGAAATTGCATCGGAATTAAATAGGAATGGCACAATGCCGACTTCAGTACAAGAATACTGAGTCTTCTTACTGTCTATGTTTTGAACCATTCCTGTGATACTAGTTATAGATTCCGATGCTTCACTTCAGGTTTACTGTATTCCTCTGACCTTCTTATTGACGATGAAACACAGAAATATCATCGGAATTAAATACAAAAGGCACAATGCCGACTTAAGTACAAGAAGACTGACTCTTCTTACTGACTATGTTTTGAACCATCTCTGTGACACTAGTTATAGATTCCGATGCTTCACTTCAGGGTTACTGTATCCCTCTGACCTTCTTATTGACGATGAAACACAGAAATTGCATCGGAATTAAATACAAAAGGCACAATGCCGACTTAAGTACATGAAGACTGACTCTTCTTACTGTTTATGTTTTGAACCATTCCTGTGACACTAGTTATAGATTCCGATGCTTCACTTCAGATTTACTGTCTCCCTTGGACCTTCTTATTGACGACGAAACACAGAAATTGCATCGGAATTAAATACAAAAGTCACAATGCCGACTTAAGTACAAGAAGACTGTATCTTCTTACTGGCTATGTTTTGAACCATTCCTGTGACACTAGTTATAGAATCCGATGCTTCATTCCAGGTTTACTGTATCCCTTGGAACTTCATATTGACGATGAAACACAGAAATTGCATCGGAATTAAATTCAAAAAGCACAATGCCGACTTAAGGACAAGAAAACTGACTCCTCTTACTGACTATGTTTTGAACCATTCCTGTGAAACTAGTTACAGATTCGGATGCTTCACTTCAGGTTTACTGTATCCAGCTGACCTTCTTATTGACGATGAAACACAGAAATTGCACTGGAATTAAATACAAAAGGCCAATGCCGTCTTAAGAACATTAAGACCGACTCTTCTTACTGACTATGTTTTGAACCATTCCTGTGACACTAGTTATAGATTCCGATGCTTCACTTTAGGTTTACTGTATCCCTTGGACCTTCTTATTGACGATGAAACACAGATATTGCATCGGAAATAAATACAAAAGCCACAATGCCGACTTAAGTACAAGAAGACTGACTCTTCTTACTGACTATGTTTTGATCCATTCCTGTGACACATGTTATAGATTCCGATGCTACACTTCATGTTTACTGTATCCCTCTGACCTTCTTATTGACGATGAAACACAGAAATTTCACCGGAATTAAATACAAAAGGCACAATGTAGACTTAAGTACAAGAAGACTTACTCTCCTTACTGACTATGTCTTAAACCAGTCCTGTGACACTAGTTATAGATTCCGATGCTTCACTTCAGGTTTACTGTATCCCTTGGACCTTCGTATTGACGATGAAACACAGTAATTGCACCGGAATTAAATACAAAAGGCCAACGCCGACTTAAGTACATGAAGACCGACTCTTCTTACTGACTATGTTTTGAACCATTCCTGTGACTCTAGTTAGGGATTCCGATGCATCACTTCAGGATTACTGTATCCCTTGGGCCTACTTATTGACGATGAATAACAGTAATTGCATCGGAATTAAATACAAAAGGCACAATGCCGAATTAAGTACAAGAAGACCTTATCTTCTAACTGTCTATGTTTTGAACCATTCCTGTGACAGTAGTTATAGATTCCGATGCTTCACTCCAGGTCTACTGTATCCCTTGGACCTTCATATTGACGATGAAACACAGATATTGCACCGGAACTAAATACAAAAGGCCAACGCCGACTTAAGTACATGGAGACCGACTCTTCTTACTGACTATGTTTTGAACCATTCCTGTGACACTAGTTATAGATTCCGATGCTTCTCTTCAGATTTACTGTACCCCTTGGACCTTCTTATTGACGATGAAACACAGAAATTGCATCGGAATTAAATACAAAAGGCACAATGCCGACTTAAGTACAAGAAGACTGACTCTTCTCACTGTCTATGTTTTGAACCATTCCATTGACTCTAGTTATAGATTCCGATGCTTCACTCCACGTGTACAGTATCCCTTGGACCTTCTTATTGACGATGAGACACTGAAATTGCATCGGAAGAAAATAGAAAAGGCACAATGCCGACTCAAGTACAAGAAGACTGACTCTTCTCACTGACTATGTTTTGAGCTATTCCTGTGACACTAGTTATAGATTCCGATGCTTCACTTCAGGTTTACTGTATCCCTTGGACCTTCTTATTGACAATGAAACACAGAAATTGCATCGAAATTAAATAGAAAAGGCACAATGCTGTCTTAAGTACAAGAAGACTGACTCGTCTTACTGACTATGTTTTGAACCATTCCTGTGACACTAGTTATAGATTCCGATGCTTCACTTTAGGTTTAATGTATCCCTTGGACCTACTTATTGACGATGAAACACTGAAATTGCATCGGAATTAAATACAAAAGGCACAATGCCGACTTAAGTACAAGACGACTGACTCTTCCTTCTGTCTATGTTTTGAACCATTCCTGTGACACTAATTTTGGATTCCGATGCTTCACTTCAGGCTTACTGTATCCCTCTGACCTTCTTATTGACGATGAAACACAGAAATTGCATAGGAATTAAATACAAAATGCACAATGCCGATATAAGTACAAGAAGACTGACTCTTCATACTGTCTATGCTTTGAACCATTCCTGTGTCACTTGTTATAGATTTCGATGCTTCACTTCAGGTTTACTGTATCCCTCTGACTTTATTGACGATGAAACACAGAAATTGCATCGGAATTAAATAGAAAGGCACAATGCTGTCTTAAGTACAAGAAGACTGACTCGTCTTACTGACTATGTTTTGAACCATTCCTGTGACACTAGTTATAGATTCCGATGCTTCACTTCAGGTTTACTGTATCCCTTGGACCTTCTTATTGGCGATGAAACGCAGAAATTGCTTTGGAATTAAATACAAACGCCACAGTGCCGACATAAGTACAAGAAGACTGTATCTTCTTACTGTCTATGTTTTGAACCACTCCTGTGACACTAGTTATAGATTCCGATGCTTCACTTCAGGTTTATTGTATCCCTCTGATCTTCTTATTGACGATGAACACAGAAATTGCATCGTAATTAAATACAAATAGCACAGGGCCGACTTAAGTACAAGGAGACTGACTCTTCCTACTGTCTATGTTTTGAACCATTCCTGTGACACTAGTTATAGATTCCGATGCTTCACTTCAGGTTTACTGTATCCCTAGGACCTTCTTATTGACGACGAAACACAGAAATTGCATCGGAATTAAATAGAAAAATCACAATGCCGACTGAAGCACAAGAAGACTGACTCGTCTTACTGACTATGTTTAGTACCATTCCTGTGACACTAGTTATAGATTCCGATGCTTCACTTCAGGTTTACTGCATCCCTTGGACCTTCTTATTGACGATGAAACACAGATATTGCATCGGGATTAAATACAAAAGGCACATGGCCGCCTTAAGGACAAGAAGACTGATTCTTCTTACTGACTATAATTTGAACCATTCCTGTGACACTAGTTATAGATTCCGATGCTTCACTTCAGGTTTATTGTATCCCTCTGATCTTCTTATTGACGATGAACACAGAAATTGCACCGGAATTAAATACAAAAACCACATTGCCGACTTAAGTACAAGAAGACTGACTCTTCTTACTGTCTATGTTTTGAACAATTCCAGTGACACTAGTTATAGATTCCGATGCGTCACTCCAGGTTTACTGTATCCCTTGGACCTTCTTATTTACGATGAAACACTGAAATTGCATCGGAATAAAATAGAAAAGGCACAATGCCGACTTAAGTACAAGAAGACTCACTCTTCTTACTGACTATGTTTTGAACCATTCCTGTGACACTAGTTATAGATTCCGATGCTACACTCTAGGTTTACAGTATCCTTTGGACCTTCTTATTGACGATGAAACACAGAAATTGCATCGGAATTAAATACGAAAGGCACAATGAAGACTTAAGGACAAGAAGACTGACTCTTCGTTCTGACTATGTTTAGAACCATTCCTGTGACACTTGTTATGGATTCTGATGCTTCACTTCAGGTTTACTGTATCGCTCTGACCTACTTATTGACGATGAGACACAGAAATTGCATCGGAATTAAATACAAAAATCACAATGCCGACTTAAGTACAAGAAGACTTTATCTTCTTACTGTCTATGTTTTGAACCATTCCTGTGACACTAGTTATAGATTCCTATGCTTCATTCCAGGTTTACTGTATCCCTTGGAACTTCTTATTGACGATGAAACACAGAAATTGCATCGGAATTAAATACAAAAAGGACAAAGCCGACTTAAGGACAAGAAAACTGACTCCTCTTACTGACTATGTTTTGAAGCATTCCATTGAAACTAGTTATAGATTCGGATGCCTCACTTCAGGTTTACTGTATCCCTCTGACCTTATTGACGATGAAACACAGAAATTGCACCGGAATTAAATACAAATGGCCAATGCCGACTTAAGTACATGAAGACCGACTCTTCTTACTGACTATGTTTTGAACCATTCCTGTGACACTATTTATAGATTCCGATGCTTCACTTCAGGTTTACTGTATCCCTTGGACCTTCTTATTGGCGATGAAATGCAGAAATTGCTTTGGAATTAAATACAAACGTCACAGTGCCGACATAAGTACAAGAAGACTGTATCTTCTTACTGTCTATGTTTTGAACCACTCCTGTGACACTAGTTATAGATTCCGATGCTTCACTTCAGGTTTATTGTATCCCTCTGATCTTCTTATTGACGATGAACACAGAAATTGCACCGGAATTAAATGCAAAAACCACAATGCCGACTTAAGTACAAGAAGACTGACTCTTCCTACTGTCTATGTTTTGAACCATTCCATTGACACTAGTTATAGATTCCGATGCGTCACTCCAGGTTTACTGTATCCCTTGGACCTTCTTATTTACGATGGAACACTGAAATTGCATCGGAATAAAATAGAAAAGGCACAATGCCGACTTAAGTACAAGAAGACTCACTCTTCTTCCTGACTATGTTTTGAACCATTCCTGTGACACTAGTTATTGATTCCGATGCTACACTCTAGGTTTACAGTATCCTTTGGACCTTCTTATTGACGATGAAACACAGAAATTGCATCGGAATTAAATACAAAAGGCACAATGAAGACTTAAGGACAAGAAGTCTGACTCTTCTTTCTGACTATGTTTAGAACCATTCCTGTGACACTTGTTATAGATTCTGATGCTTCACTTCAGGTTTACTGTATCGCTCTGACCTACTTATTGAAGATGAGACACAGAAATTGCATCGGAATTAAATAGAAAAGGCACAATGCCGACTTAAGTACAAGAAGACTGACTCTTCATACTGACTATGCTTTGAACCATTTCTGTGACACTAGTTATAGATTCCGATGCTTCACTTCAGGGTTACTGTCTCCGTCTGACCTTCTTATTGACGATGAAACACAGGAATTACATCGGAAATAAATACAAAAGGCACAATGCCGACCTAAGTACAAGGGGACTGACTCTTCTTACTGTTTATGCTTTGAACCATTCCTGTGACACTAGTTATAGATTCCGATGCTTCACTTCAGGTTTACTGTATCCCTTGGACCTTCTTATTGACGATGAAACACAGAAATTGCACCGGAATTAAATATAAAAGGCACAGTGTAAACTTATTTACAAGAATACTGACTCTCCTTACTGACTATGTTTTGAACCATTCCTGTGACACTAGATATAGATTCCGATGCTTCACTTCAGGTTTACTGTATCCCTTGGACCTTCTTATTGACGATGAAACACAGAAATTGCACCGGAATTAAATACAAAAGGCCAACGCCGACTTATGTACATGAAGACCGACTCTTCTTACTGACTATGTTTTGAACCATTCCTGTGACACTAGTTAGGGGATCCGATGCTTCACTTCAGGTTTACTGTATCCCCTGGACCTTCTTATTGATGATGAAACACAGAAATTGCATCGGAATTAAATACAAAAGGCACAATGCCGACTTAAGTACAAGAAGACTGTATCTTCTTACTGTCTATGTTTTGAACCATTCCTGTGACACTAGTAATAGATTCCGATGCTTCACTCCAGGTTTACTGTATCCCTTGGACCTTCATATTGACGATGAAACACAGAAATTGCACCGGAATTAAATACAAAAGGCAAACGCCGACTTAAGTACATGAAGACTGACTCTTCTCACTGACTATGCTTTGAACCATTTCTGTGACACTAGTTATAGATTCCGATGCTTCACTTCAGGGTTACTGTATCCGTCTGACCTTCTTATTGACGATGAAACACAGGAATTATATCGGAAATAAATACAAAAGGCACAATGCCGACCTAAGTACAAGGGGACTGACTCTTCTTACTGTTTATGCTTTGAACCATTCCTGTGACACTAGTTATAGATTCCGATGCTTCACTCCAGGTTTACTGTATCCCTCTGACCTTCTTATTGACGATGAAACACTGAAATTGCATCGGAATTAAATAGAAGAGGCACAATGCCGACTTAAGTACAAAAAGACTGACTCTTCTTACTGACTATGTTTTGAGCCATTCCTGTGACACTAGTTATTGATTCCGATGCTTCACTTCAGGTTTACTGTATCCCTTGGACCTTCTTGTTGACGATGAAACACAGAAATTGCATCGGAATTAAATAGAAAAGGCACAAAGCCGACTTAAGTACAAGAAGACTGACTCGTCTTACTGACTATGTTTTGAACCATTCCTGTGACTCTAGTTATAGATTCCGATGCTTCACTTCAGGTTTACTGTATCCCTCTGATCTTCCTATTGACGATGAAACACAGAAATTGCATAGGAATTAAATACAAAAGGCACAATGCCGACATAAGTACAAGAAGACTGACTCTTCCTACCGTCTATGTTTTGAACCATTCCTGTGACACTAGTTATAGATTCCGATGCTTCACTTCATGTTTACTGTATCCCTCTGACTTTATTGACGATGAAACACAGAAATTGCAACTTAATTAAATACATCAGGTACAATACCGACTTAAGTACAAGAAGACTGACTCTTCTTACTGTCTATGTTTTGAACCATTCCTGTGACACTAGTTATAGATTCCGACGCTTTACTTCTGGTTTACTGTATCCCTTGGACCTTCTTATTGACGATGAAACACAGAAATTGCATCGGAATTAAATACTAAAGGCACAATGCTGACTTAAGTACAAGAAGACTGACTCGTCTTACTGACTATGTTTAGCACCATTCCTGTGACACTAGTTATAGATTCCGATGCTTCACTCCAGGTTTAATGTATCCCTTGGACGTACGAATTGACGATGAAACACCGAAATTGCATCGGAATTAAATACAAATAGCACAATGCCGACTTAAGTACAAGAAGACTGACTCTTCCTACTGTCCATGTTTTGAACCATTCCTGTGACACTAATTTTGGATTCCGACGCTTCACTTCAGGTTTACTGTATCCCTCTGACCTTCTTATTGACGAAGAAACACAGAAATTGCATAGGAATTAAATACAAAAGGCACAATGCCGACTTAAGTACAAGAAGACTGACTCTTCCTTCTGTATTTCTTTTGAACCATTCCTGTGACACTACTTATAGATTCCGATGCTTCACTTCAGGTTTACTGTATCCCTCTGACCTTATTGACGATGAAACACAGAAATTGCATCGGAATTAAATACAAAAGGCGCAATACCGACTTAAGTACAAGAAGACTGACTCTTCTTACTGTCTATGTTTTGAACCATTCCTGTGACACTAGTTATAGATTCCAATGCTTCACTTCAGGTTTACTGTATCATTTGGACCTTCTTATTGACGATGAAACACAGAAATTACATCGGAAATAAATAGAAAGGGAACAGTGCCGACTTAAGTACAAAAAGACTGACTCTTCTTACTGACTATGTTTTGTACCATTTCTGTGACACTAGTTATAGATTCCGATGCTTCACTTCAGATTTACTGTATCCCTCTGACCTTCTTATTGACGATGAAACACAGAAATTTCATCGGATTTAAATAGAAAAGGCACAATGCCGACTTAAGTACAGGAAGACTGACTCTTCTTACTGTCTATGTTTTGAACCATTCCTGTGACACTAGTTATAGTTTCCGATGCTTCACTTCAGGTTTACTGTATCCCCCTGACCTTCTTATTGACGATGAAACTCAGAAATTGCATCGGAATTAAATACAAAATGCACAATGCCGACTTAGGTACAAGAAGACTGACTCTTCATACTGTCTATGGTTTGAACCATTCCTGTGACACTAATTTCGGACTCCGATGCTTCACTTCAGGTTTACTGTATCCCTCTGACCTTCTTATTGACGATGTAACTCAGAAATTGCATCGGAATTAAATACAAATGCCACAATGCCGACTTAAGTACAAGAAGACTGTATCTTCTTACTGTCTATGTTTTGAACCATTCCTGTGACACTAGTAATAGATTCCGATGCTTCACTCCAGGTTTACTGTATCCCTTGGACCTTCATATTGACGATGAAACACAGAAATTTCGCCGGAATTTAATACAAAAGGCAAACGCCGACTTAAGTACATGAAGACTGACTCTTCTCACTGACTATGTTTGGAACCATTCCTGTGACACTATTTATAGATTCCGATGCTTTACTTCAGGTTTGCTGTATCCCTCTGACCTTCTTATTGACGATGAAAAACAGAAATTGCACCGGAATTTAATACAAAAGGCGCAATGACGACTTATTTACAAGAAGACTGACTCTTCTTACTGTCTGTGTTTTGAACCATTCCATTGACACTAGTTATAGATTCCGATGCTTTACTCCAGGTTTACTGTATCCCTTGGACCTTCTTATTGACGATGAAACACAGAAATTGCATCGGAATTAAATAGAAAGGGCACAATGCCGACTTAAGTACAAGAAGACTGACTCGTCTTACTGACTATATTTTGAACCATTCCTGTGACACTAGTTATAGATTCCGATGCTTCACTTCAGGTTTAATGTATCCCTTGGACCTACTTATTTACGATGAAACACCGAAATTGCATCGGAATTAAATACAAAAGGCACAATGCCGACTTAAGTACAAGAAGACTGACTCTTCCTAATGTCTATGATTTGAACCATTCCTGTGACACTAATTTTGGATTCCGATGCTTCACTTCAGGTTTACTGTATCCCTCTGACCTTCTTATTGACGATGAAACACAGAAATTGCATAGGAATTAAATACAAAAGGCACAATGCCGACTTAAGTACAAGAAGACTGACACCTCCTTCTGTATTTCTTTTGAACCATTCCTGTGACACTAGTTATAGATTCCGATGCTTCACTTCAGGTTTACTGTATCCCTCTGACCTTATTGACGATGAAACACAGAAATTGCATCGGAATTAAATACAAAAGGCGCAATACCGACTTAAGTACAAGAAGACTGACTCTTCTTACTGTCTATGTTTTGAACCATTCCTGTGACACTAGTTATAGATTCCGGTGCTTCACTTCAGGTTTACTGTATCATTTGGACCTTCTTATTGACGATGAAACACAGAAATTACTTCGGAAATAAATAGAAAAGGAACAGTGCCGACTTAAGTACAAAAAGACTGACTCTTCTTACTGACTATGTTTTGAACCATTTCTGTGACACTAGTTATAGATTCCGATGCTTCACTTCAGATTTACTGCATCCCTCTGACCTTCTTATTGACGATGAAACACAGAAATTTCATCGGATTTAAATAGAAAACGCACAATGCCGACTTAAGTACAGGAAGACTGACTCTTCTTACTGTCTATGTTTTGAACCATTCCTGTGACACGAGTTATAGATTCCGATGCTTCACTTCAGGTTTACTGTATCCCTCTGACCTTCTTATTGACGATGAAACTCAGAAATTGCATCGGAATTTAATACAAAATGCACAATGCCGACTTAAGTACAAGATGACTGACTCTTCATACTGTCTATATATTGAACCATTTCTGTGACACTAGTTATAGATCCCGATGCTTCACTTCAGGGTTACTGTATCCCTCTGACATTCTTATTGACGATGAAACACAGAAATTGCATCGAAATTAATTAGAAAAATCACAATGGCGACTTAAGTATAAGAAGACTGACCCTTCTTACTGTCTATGTTTTGAACCATTCCTGTGACACTAGCTATAGATTCCGATGCTTCACTTCAGTCTTACTGTACCCCTTGCACCTTCTTATTGACGATGAAACACAGAAATTGCCTCGGAATTAATTACAGAAGGCACAATGCCGACTTAAGTACAAGATGACTGACTCTTCCTACTGTCTATGGTTTGAACCAGTCCTGTGACACTAATTTTGGATTCCGATGCTTCACTTCAGGTTTACTGTATCCCTCTGACCTTCTTATTGACGATGAAACACAGAAATTGCATAGGAATTAAATACAAAAGGCACAATGCCGACATAAGTACAAGAAGACTGACTCTTCCTACCGTCTATGTTTTGAACCATTCCTGTGACACTAGTTATAGATTCCTATGCTTCACTTCAGGTTTACTGTATCCCTCTGACTTTAATGACGATGAAACACAGAAATTGCATCGGAATTAAATACATCAGGTACAATACCGACATAAGTACAATAAGACTGACTCTTCTTACTGTCTATGTTTTGAACCATTCCTGTGACACTAGTTATAGATTCCGACGCTTCACTTCAGGTTTACTGTATCCCTTGGTCCTTCTTATTGACGATGAAACACAGAACTTGCATCGGAATTAAATAGAAAAGGCACAATGCCGACTTAAGTACAAGAAGACTGACTCGTCTTACTGACTATGTTTAGAACCATTCCTGTGACACTAGTTATAGATTCCGATGCTTCACTTCAGGTTTAATGTATCCCTTGGACCTACTTATTTACGATGAAACACCGAAATTGCATCGGAATTAAATACAAAAGGCACAATGCCGACCTAAGTACAAGAAGACTGACTCTTCCTAATGTCTATGATTTGAACCATTCCTGTGACACTAATTTTGGATTCCGATGCTTCACTTCAGGTTTACTGTATCCCTCTGACCTTCATATTGACGATGAAACACAGAAATTGCATAGGAATTAAATACAAAAGGCACAATGCCGACTTAAGTACAAGAAGACTGACACTTCCTTCTGTATTTCTTTTGAACCATTCCTGTGACACTAGTTATAGATTCCGATGCTTCACTTCAGGTTTACTGTATCCCTCTGACCTTATTGACGATGAAACACAGAAATTGCATCGGAATTAAATACAAAAGGCGCAATACCGACTTAAGTACAAGAAGACTGACTCTTCTTACTGTCTATGTTTTGAACCATTCCTGTGACACTAGTTATAGATTCCGGTGCTTCACTTCAGGTTTACTGTATCATTTGGACCTTCTTATTGACGATGAAACACAGAAATTTCATCGGATTTAAATAGAAAACGCACAATGCCGACTTAAGTACAGGAAGACTGACTCTTCTTACTGTCTATGTTTTGAACCATTCCTGTGACACTAATTTTGGATTCCGATGCTTCACTTCAGGTTTACTGTATCCCTCTGACTTTAATGACGATGAAACACAGAAATTGCATCGGAATTAAATACATCAGGTACAATACCGACATAAGTACAATAAGACTGACTCTTCTTACTGTCTATGTTTTGAACCATTCCTGTGACACTAGTTATAGATTCCGATGCTTCACTTCAGGTTTACTGTATCCCTTGGACCTTCTTATTGACGATGAAACACAGAAATTGCATCGGAATTAAATAGAAAAGGCACAATGCCGACTTAAGTACAAGAAGACTGTCTCGTCTTACTGACTATGTTTAGAACCATTCCTGTGACACTAGTTATAGATTCCGATGCTTCACTTCAGGTTTAATGTATCCCTTGGACCTACTTATTGACGATGAAACACCGAAATTGCATCGGAATTAAATACAAATAGCACAATGCCGATTTAAGTACAAGAAGACTGACTCTTCCTACTGTCTATGTTTTGAACCATTCCTGTGACACTAATTTTGGATTCCGGTGCTTCACTTCAGGTTTACTGTATCCCTCTGACCTTCTTATTGACGATGAAACACAGAAATTGCATAGGAATTAAATACAAAAGGCACAATGCCGACTTAAGTACAAGAAGATTGACTCTTCCTTCTGTCTTTGTTTTGAACCATTCCTGTGACACTAGTTATAGATTCCGACGCTTTACTTCAGGTTTACTGTATCCCTTGGACCTTCTTATTGACGATGAAACACAGAAATTGCATCGGAATTAAATAGAAAAGGCACAATGCCGACTTAAGTACAAGAAGACTGACTCGTCTTACTGACTATGTTTTGAACCATTCCTGTGACACTAGTTATAGATTCCGATGCCTCACTTCAGGTTTAATGTATCCCTTGGACCTACTTATTGACGATGAAACACCGAAATTGCATCGGAATTAAATACAAATAGCACAATGCCGACTTAAGTACAAGAAGACTGACTCTTCCTACTGTCTATGTTATGAACCATTCCTGTGACACTAATTTTGGATTCCGATGCTTCACTTCAGGTTTACTGTATCCCTCTGACCTTCTTATTGACGATGAAACACAGAAATTGCATAGGAATTAAATACAAAGAGCACAATGCCGACGTAAGTACAAGAAGATTGACTCTTCCTTCTGTCTTTGTTTTGAACCATTCCTGTGACACTAGTTATAGATTCCTAAGCTTTACTTCAGGTTTACTGTATCCCTCTGACCTTATTGACGATGAAACACAGAAATTGCATCGGAATTAAATACAAAAGGCGCAATACCGACTTAAGTACAAGAAAACTGACTCTTCTTACTGTCTATGTTTTGAACCATTCCTGTGACACTAGTTATAGATTCCGATGTTTCACTTCAGGTTTACTGTATTATTTGGACCTTCTTATAGACGGTGAAACACAGAAATTACATCGGAAATAAATAGAAAAGGAACAGTGCCGACTTAAGTACAAAAAGACTGTCTCTTCTTACTGACTATGTTTTGAACCATTTCTGTGACACTAGTTACAGATTCCGATGCTTCACTTCAGATTTACTGTATCCCTCTGACCTTCTTATTGACGATGAAACACATAAATTTCATCGGATTTAAATAGAAAAGGCACAATGCCGACTTAAGTACAGGAAGACTGACTCTTCTTACTGTCTATGTTTTGAACCATTCCTGTGACACTAGTTATAGATTCCGATGCTTCACTTCAGGTTTACTGTATCCCTCTGACCTTCTTATTGACGATGAATCTCAGAAATTGCATCGGAATTAAATACAAAATGCACAATGCCGACATAAGTACAAGAAGACTGACTCGTCATACTGTCTATATATTGAACCATTTCTGTGACACTAGATATAAATTCCGATGCTTCACTTCAGGGTTACTGTATCCCTCTGACATTCTTATTGACGATGAAACACAGAAATTGCATCGAAATTAATTAGAAAAGGCACAATGGCGACTTAAGTATAAGAAGACTGACCCTTCTTACTGTCTATGTTTTGAACCATTCCTGTGACACTAGTTATACATTCCGATGCTTCACTTCAGGTTTACTGTATTCCTTGGACCTTCTTATTGAAGATGAAACACAGAAATTGCATCGGGATTAATACAAAAGGCACAATGCCGACTTAAGTACATGGAGACTGACTCTTCTTACTTACTATGTTTTGAACAATTCTTGTTACACTAGTTATAGATTCCGATGCTTCACTTCAGGTTTACTGTATCCCTTGGACCTTCTTATTGACGATGAAACACAAAAATTGCATCGGAATTAAATAGAAAAGGCACAATGCCGACTTAGGTACATGAAGACTGACTCTCCTTACTGTCTATGTTTTGTACCATTCCTGTGACACTAGTTATAGATTCCGATGCTACACTCCAGGTTTACTGTATCCCTTGGACCTTCTTATTGACGTTGAAACACAGAAATTGCGTCGGAATTAAATACAAAAGACACAATGCCGACTTAAGGACAAGAAGACTGACTTTTCTTACCGACTATGATTTGAACCATTCCTGTGACACTAGTTAGAGATTCCGATGCTTCACTTGAGGTTTACTGTATCCCTCTGACCTTCTTATGGACGATGAAACACAGAAATTGCATCGGAAATAAATAGAAAATGAAAATGCCGACTGAATTACAAGTTGACTGACTCTTCCTACTGTCTATGTTTTGAACCATTCCTGTGACACTAATTTTGGATTCCGATGCTTCACTTCAGGTTTACTGTATCCCTCTGACCTTCTTATTGACGATGAAACACAGAAATTGCATCGGAATTTAATACAAAAGGCACAATGCCGACTTAAGTACAAGAAGACTGACTCTTCCTACTGTCTATGTTTTGAACCATTCCTGTGACACTAGATATAGATTCCGATGCTTCACATCAGGTTTACTGTATCCCTCTGACCTTATCGACGGTGAAACACAGAAATTGCATCGGAATTAAATACAAAAGGCACAATGGCGACTTAAGTACAAGAAGGCTGACTCTTCTTACTGTCTATGTTTTGAACCATTCCTGTGACACTAGTTATAAATTAAGATGCTTCACTCCAGGTTTACTGTATCCCTTGGACCTCCTTTTTGTCAATGAAATAATGAAATTGCATCGGAATTAATTACAAAAGGCACAATGCCGACTTAAGTACATGAAGACTGACTCTTATGCTGACTATGTTTCGAACCATTCCTGTGACACTAGTTATAGATTCCGATGCTTCACGCCAGGTTTACTGTATCCCTTGGACCTTCTTATTGACGATGATACACCGAAATTGCATCGGAATTAAATATAAAAGGCACAATGCCGACTTAAGGACAAGAAGACTGACTCTTGTTACTGCCTATGTTTTGAACCATTCCTGTGACACTAGTTATAGATTACGATGCTTGACTTGAGGTTTACTGTATCCCTTGGACCTTCTTAATGTCGATGAAACACAGAAATTGCATCGGAATTTAATACAAAAGGCACAATGCCGACTCAAGTACAAGAAGACTGACTCTTCTTACTGTCTATATTTTGAAAAATTCCTGTGACACTAGTTACAGATTCCGATGCTTCACTTCGGGGTCACTGTTCCCTCTGACCTTCTTATTGACGATGAAACACAGAAATTGCATCGGAATTAAATACAAAAGGCACAATGCCAGACTCAACTACAAGAAGACTGACTATTGTTACTGTCTATGTTTCGAACTATTCCTGTGACACTAGTTATTGATTCCGATGCTTCACTTCAGGTTTACTGTATCCCTTGGACCTTCTTATTGACGAAAAAACACAGAAATTGCATCGGAATTAAATAGAATAGGCACAATGCCGACTTCAGTACAAGAAGACTCACTCTTCCCATTGACTATGTTTTGAACCATTCCTGTGACACTAGTTATGGATTCCGATGCTTCACTTCAGGTTTAGTGTATCCCTTGGACCTTCATGTTGACGATGAAACACAGAAATTGCTTCGGAATTATATACAAAAGGCACAATGCCGAATTTAGTACAAGAAAACTGACACTTCCTACTGTCTATGTTTTGAACCATTCTTCTGACACTAGTTATAGCTTCCGATACTTCACTTCAGGTTTACTGTATCCCTCTGGCCTTCTTATTGACGATGAAACTCAGAAATGACATCGGAATCGAATACAAACGGCACAATGCCGACTTAACTACAAGAAGACTGACTCTTCCTACTGTCTATATTTTGAACCATTCCTGCGACACTAGTTATAGATTCCAATGCTTCACTTCAGGTTTACTGAATCCCTTCGACCTTCTTATTGACGATGAATCACAGAAATTGCATTGGAATTAAATACATACGGCCCAATGCCGACTTAAATACAAGAAGACTGACTCTTCTTACTGTCTATGCTGCGAACCATTCCTGTGACACTAGTTATAGATTTCGATGCTTCACACCAGGTTTACTGTATCCCTTGGACCTTCTTATTGACGATGAAACACAGATATTGCATCGGAATTAAATACAAAAGGCACAATACCGACTTAAATACAAGAAGACTGACTCTTCTTACTGTCTATGCTGTGAACCATTCCTGTGACACTAGTTATAGATTTCGATGCGTCACACCAGGTTTACTGTATCCCTTGGACCTTCTTATTGACGATGAGACACAGATATTGCATCGGAATTAAATACAAAAGGCACAATGCCGATGTAAGTACATGAAGACTGACTCATCTTACTGACTATGTTTTGAACCGTTCCTGTGACACTAGTTATAGATTCCGATGTTTCACTTCAGGTTTACTGTATCATTTGGACCTTCTTATTGACGATGAAACACAGAAATTACATCGGAAATAAATAGAAAAGGAACAGTGCCGACTTAAGTACAAAAAGACTGACTCTTCTTACTGACTATGTTTTGACCCATTTCTGTGACACTAGTTATAGATTCCGATGCTTCACTTCAGATTTACTGTATCCCTCTGACCTTCTTATTGACGATGAAACACAGAAATTTCATCGGATTTAAACAGAAAAGGCACAATGCCGACTTAAGTACAGTAAGACTGACTCTTCTTACTGTCTATGTTTTGAACCATTCCTGTGACACTAGTTATTGATTCCGATGCTTCACTCCAGGTTTACTGTATCCCTTGGACCTTCTTATTGACGATGAAACACTGAAATTGCATCGGAATTAAATAGAAAAGGCACAATGCCGACTTAAGTACAAGAAGACTGACTCTTCTTACTTACTATGCTTTGAACCATTCCTGTGACACTAGTTATAGATTCCGATGCTTCACTTCAGGTTTACTGTATCCCTTGGACCTTCTTATTGAACATGAAACACAGAAATTGCATCGGAATTAATACAAATGGCACAATGCCGACTTAAGTACATGAAGACTGACTCTTCTTACTTACTATGTTTTGAACCATTCCTGTTACACTAGTTATAGATTCCGATGCTTCACTTCAGGTTTACTGTATCCCTCTGACCTTCTTATTGACGATGAAACACAGAAATTGCAAAGGAATTAAATACAAAATGCACAATACCGACTTAAGTACAAGAAGACTGACTCGTCATACTGTCTGTATATTGAACCATTTCTGTGACACTAGATATAAATTCCGATGCTTCACTTCAGGGTTACTGTATCCCTCTGACATTCTTATTGACGATGAAACACTGAAATTGCATCGGAATGAAATAGAAAAGGCACAATGCCGACTTAAGTACAAGAAGACTGACTCTTCTTACTTACTATGTTTTGAACCATTCCTGTGACACTAGTTTTAGATTCCGATGCTTCACTTCAGGTTTACTGTATCCCTTGGACCTTCTTATTGAAGATGAAACACAGAAATTGCATCGGGATTAATACAAAAGGCACAATGCCGACTTAAGTACATGGAGACTGACTCTTCTTACATACTATGTTTTGAACAATTCTTGTTACACTAGTTACAGATTCCGATGCTTCACTTCAGGTTTACTGTATCCCTCTGACCTTCTTTTTGACGATGAATCTCAGAAATTGCATCGGAATTAAATACAAAATGCACAATACCGACTTAAGTACAAGAAGACTGACTCGTCATACTGTCTGTATATTGAACCATTTCTGTGACACTAGATATAAATTCCGATGCTTCACTTCAGGGTTACTGTATCCCTCTGACATTCTTATTGACGATGAAACACTGAAATTGCATCGGAATGAAATAGAAAAGGCACAATGCCGACTTAAGTACAAGAAGACTGACTCTTCTTACTTACTATGTTTTGAACCATTCCTGTGACACTAGTTTTAGATTCCGATGCTTCACTTCAGGTTTACTGTATCCCTTGGACCTTCTTATTGAAGATGAAACACAGAAATTGCATCGGGATTAATACAAAAGGCACAATGCCGACTTAAGTACATGGAGACTGACTCTTCTTACTTACTATGTTTTGAACAATTCTTGTTACACTAGTTGCAGATTCCGATGCTTCACTTCAGGTTTACTGTATCCCTTGGACCTTCTTATTGACGATGAAACAAAAAAATTGCATCGGAATTAAATAGAAAAGGCACAATGCCGACTTAGGTACATGAAGACTGACTTTTCTTACTGTCTATGTTTTGTACCATTCCTGTGACACTAGTTATAGATTCCGATGCTACACTCCAGGTTTACTGTATCCCTTGGACCTTCTTATTGACGTTGAAACACAGAAATTGCGTCAGAATTAAATACAAAAGACACAATGCCGACTTAAGGACAAGAAGACTGACTTTTCTTACCGACTATGTTTTGAACCATTCCTGTGACACTAGTTAGAGATTCCGATGCTTCACTTGAGGTTTACTGTATCCCTCTGACCTTCTTATGGACGATGAAACACAGAAATTGCATCGGAAATAAATAGAAAATGAAAATGCCGACTTAAGTGCAAGATGACTGACTCTTATTACTGTCTATGTTTGAACAATTATTGTGACACTAGTTATAGTTTCCAATGCTTCACTCCAGGTTTAGTGTTTCCCTTGGACCTTCTTATTGACGATCAAACACAGAAATTGCATCGGAATTAAATAGAAATAGCACCATGCCGACTTAAGTACTAGAAGACTGACTCTTCTTACTGTCTATGTTTTGAACCATTCCTGTGACACTAGTTATAGATTCCAATGCTTCACTTCAGGTTTACTGAATCCCTTGGACCTTCTTATTGACGATGGATCACAGAAATTGCATCGGAATTAAATACAAACGGCCCAATGCCGAATTAAGTACAAGAAGACTGACACTTCTTACTGTCTATGCTGTGAACCATTCCTGTGACACTAGTTATAGATTTCGATGCTTCACACCAGGTTTACTGTATCCCTTGGACCTTCTTATTGACGATGAAACACAGATATTGCATCGGAATTAAATAGAGAAGGCACAATGCCGACTTAGGTACAAGACGACTGACTCTTGTTACTGACTATGTTTTGAACCATTCCTGTGACACTAGTTTTAGATTCCGATGCTTCACTTTAGGTTTACAGTATCCCTCTGACATTCTTATTGACGATGAAACACAGAAATTGCATCGGAATTAAATACAAACGGCCCAATGCCGACTTAAGTACAAGAAGACTGACTCTTCCTACTGTCTATATTTTGAACCATTCCTGTGACACTAGTTATAGATTCCAATGCTTCACTTCAGGTTTACTGAATCCCTTGGACCTTCTTATTGACGATGAATCACAGAAATTGCATTGGAATTAAATACAAAGGCACAATACCGACTTAAGTACAAGAAGACTGACTCTTCTTACTGTCTATGCTGTGAACCATTCCTGTGACACTAGTTATAGATTTCGATGCTTCACACCAGGTTTACTGTATCCCTTGGACCTTCTTATTGACGATGAAACACAGATATTGCATCGGAATTAAATACAAAAGGCACAATGCCGATGTAAGTACATGAAGACTGACTCATCTTAGTGACTATGTTTTGAACCGTTCCTGTGACGCTAGTTATAGATTCCGATGTTTCACTTCAGGTTTACTGTATCATTTGGACCTTCTTATTGACGATGAAACACAGAAATTACATCGGAAATAAATAGAAAAGGAACAGTGCCGACTTAAGTACAAAAAGACTGACTCTTCTTACTGACTATGTTTTGAACCATTTCTGTGACACTAGTTATAGATTCCGATGCTCCACTTCAGATTTACTGTATCCCTCTGACCTTCTTATTGACGATGAAACACAGAAATTTCATCGGATTTAAATAGAAAAGGCACAATGTAGACTTAAGGACAAGAAGACTGACTCTTCTTACTTACTATGCTTTGAACCATTCCTGTGACACTAGTTATAGATTCCGATGCTTCACTTCAGGTTTATTGTATCCCTTGGACCTTCTTATTGAACATGAAACACAGAAATTGCATCGGAATTAATACAAATGGCACAATGCCGACATAAGTACATGAAGACTGACTCTTCTTACTTACTATGTTTTGAACCATTCCTGTTACACTAGTTATAGATTCCGATGCTTCACTTCAGGTTTACTGTATCCCTTGGACCTTCTTATTGACGATGAAACACAAAAATTGCATCGGAATTAAATAGAAAAGGCACAATGCCGTCTTAGGTACATGAAGACTGACTCTTCTTACTGTCTATGTTTTGTACCATTCCTGTGACACTAGTTAGAGATTCCGATGCTTCACTTAAGGTTTACTGTATCCCTCTGACCTTCTTATTGACGATGAAACACAGAAATTGCATCGGAAATAAATAGAAAATGCGCAATGCCGACTTAAGTGCAAGAAGACTGACTCTTATTACTGTCTATGTTTGAACAATTCCTGTAACACAAGTTATAGTTTCCAATGCTTCACTCCAGGTTTAGTGTTTCCCTTGGACCTTCGTATTGACGATGAAACACAGAAATTGCATCGGAATTAAATAGAAATGGCACCATGCCGACTTAAGTACTAGAAGACTGACTCTTCTTACTGACTATGTTTTGAACCATTCCTGTGACACTAGTTATAGATTCCGGTGCTTCACTTCAGGTTAAATGTATCCCTTGGACCTTTTTATTGACGATGAAACACCGAAATTGCATCGAAATTAAATACAAAATGCACAATGCCGACTGAATTACAAGTTGACGGACTCTTCCTACTGTCTATGTTTTGAACCATTCCTGTGACACTAATTTTGGATTCCGATGCTTCACTTCAGGTTTACTGTATCGCTCTGACCTTCTTATTGACGATGAAACACAGAAATTGCATCGGAATTCAATACAAAAGGCACAATGCCAACTTAAGTACAAGAGGACTGACTCTTCCTACTGTCTATGTTTTGAACCATTCCTGTGACACTAGATATAGATTCCGATGCTTCACATCAGGTTTACTGTATCCCTCTGACCTTATCGACGGTGAAACACAGAAATTGCATCGGAATTAAATAGAAAAGGCACAATGCCGACTTAAGGACAAGAAGACTGACTCTTCTTACTGTCTATATTTTGAAAAATTCCTGTGACACTAGTTACAGATTCCGATGCTTCACTTCAGGGTCACTGTTCCCTCTGACCTTCTTATTGACGATGAAACATAGAAATTGCATCGGAATTAAATACAAAAGGCACAATGCCAGACTCAAGTACAAGCAGACTGACTCTTGTTACTGTCTATGTTTTGAACTATTCCTGTGACACTAGTTATAGATTCCGATGCTTCACTTCAGGTTTACTGTATCTCTTGGACCTTCTTATTGACGAAGAAACACAGAAATAGCATCGGTATTAAATACAAAAGGAACAACGCCGACTTAAGTACAAGAAGGCTGCCTCTTCTTACTGTCTATGTTTTGAACCATTCCTGTGACACTAGTTATAGATTATGATGCTTCACTCCAGGTTTACTGTATCCCTTGGACCCTCTTATTGACGATGAAACACAGAAATTGCATCGGAATTAAATACATAAGGCACTATGCCGAATTAAGGACAAGAAGACTGACTCTTCTTACTGCCTGTGCATTCAACCATTCCTGTGACACTAGTTATAGATTTCGATGCTTCACTTCAGGTTTACTGTATTCCTCCGACCTTCTTATTGATGATGAAACACAGAAATTGCATCGGAATTAAATAGAAAAGGAACAATGCCGACTTAAGTGCAAGAAGACTGACTCTTCTTACAGTCTATGTTTTGTACCATTCCTGTGACACTAGTTAGAGATTCCGGTGCTTCACTTCAGGTTTAGTGTATCCCTTGGAACTTTATGTTGACGATGAAAGACAGAAATTGCTTCGGAATTAAGTACAAAAGGCACAATGCCGAATTTAGTACAAGAAAACTGACACTTCCTACTGTCTATGCTTTGAACCATTCTTCTGACACTAGTTATAGCTTCCGATGCTTCACTTCAGGTTTACTGTATCCCTCTGACCTTCTTATTGACGATGAAACACAGAAATGACATCGGAATCGAATACAAACGGCACAATGCCGACTTAAGTACAAGAAGACTGACTCTTCCATCTCTCTATGTTTTGAACCATTCCTGTGACACTAGTTATAGATTCCGATGCTTCGCTTCAGGTTTACTGTTTCCCTTGGAACTTCTTATTGACGATGATATAATAAAATTGCATCGGAATTAAATACAAAAGGCACAATGCCGACTTAAGTACAAGAAGACTGACTCTTCTTACTGTCTATGCTGTGAACCATTCCTGTGACACTAGTTATAGATTTCGATGCTTCACACCAGGTTTACTGTATCCCTTGGACCTTCTTATTGACGATGAAACACAGATATTGCATCGGAATTAAATACCAAAAGCACAATGCCGATGTAAGTACATGAAGACTGACTCATCTTACTGACTATGTTTTGAACCGTTCCTGTGACACTAGTTATAGATTCCGATGCTTCGCTTCCGGTTTACTGTATCCCTTGAATTTTCTTATTGACGATGAAACACAGAAATTGCATCGGAATTAAATTGAAAAGGCACAAAGACGACTTAAGTACGAGAAGACTGACTCTTCTTACTGGCTATGTTTTGAACCATTCCTGTGACACTAGTTATAGATTCTGATGCTTCATTCCAGGTTTACTGAATCCCTTGCACCTTCTTATTAACGATGAAACACAGAAATTACATCGGAATTAAATAGAAAAGGCACAATGCCAACTTAAGTACAAGAAGACTCACTCTTCTCACTGACTATGTTTTGAACCGTTCCTGTGACACTAGCTATGGATTCCGATGCTTCAGTTCAGGTTTACTGTATGCCTTGGACATTCTTATTGACGATGAAACACAGATATTGCATCGGAATTTAATACAAAAGGCACAATGCCGACTTAAGTACAAGAAGACCGACTCTTCATACAGTCTATGTTTTGAACCATTCCTGTGACACTAGTTATAGATTCCGATGCTTCACTTCAGGTTTACTGTATCGCTTGGACCTTCTTATTGACGACGAAACACAGAAAAAGCGTCGGAATTAAATGGAAAAGACACAATGCCGACTTAAGTACTAGAAGACTATCTCTTCCTACTGTCTAAGATTTGTACCATTCCTGTGACACTAGTTATAGATTCCGATGCTTCACTTCAGGTTTACTGTATCCGTTGGACCTTCTTATTGACGATGAAGCACAGAAATTGCATCGGAATTAAATACAAAAGGCACAATGCCGACATAAGTACAAGAAGGCTGACTCTTGTTACTGCCTATGTTTTGAACCATTCCTGTGACACTAGTTATAGATTCCGGTGCTTCACTTCAGGTTAAATGTATCCCTTGGACCTTTTTATTGACGATGTAACACCGAAATTTCATCGGAATTAAATACAAAAGGCACAATGCCGACTGAATTACAAGTTGACGGACTCTTCCTACTGTCTATGTTTTGAACCATTCCTGTGACACTAATTTTGGATTCCGATGCTTCACTTCAGGTTTACTGTATCCCTCTGACCTTCTTAATGACGATGAAACACAGAAATTGCATCGGAATTCAATACAAAAGGCACAATGCCAACTTAAGTACAAGAGGACTGACTCTTCCTACTGTCTATGTTTTGAACCATTCCTGTGACACTAGATATAGATTCCGATGCTTCACATCAGGTTTACTGTATCCCTCTGACCTTATCGACGGTGAAACACAGAAATTGCATCGGAATTAAATTGAAAAGGCACAATGCCGTCTTAGGTACATGAAAACTGACGCTTCTTACAGTCTATGTTTTGTACCATTCCTGTGACACTAGTTAGAGATTCCGATGCTTCACGCCAGGTTTACTGTATCCCTTGGACCTTCTTATTGACGATGATACACCGAAATTGCATCGGAATTAAATAGAAAAGGCACAATGCCGACTTAAGGACAAGAAGACTGACTCTTCTTACTGTCTATATTTTGAAAAATTCCTGTGACACTAGTTACAGATTCCGATGCTTCACTTCAGGGTCACTGTTCCCTCTGACCTTCTTATTGACGATGAAACACAGAAATTGCATCGGAATTAAATACAAAAGGCACAATGCCAGACTCAAGTACAAGCAGACTGACTCTTGTTACTGTCTATGTTTTGAACTATTCCTGTTACACTAGTTATAGATTCCGATGCTTCACTTCAGGTTTACTGTATCTCTTGGACCTTCTTATTGACGAAGAAACACAGAAATAGCATCGGTATTAAATACAAAAGGAACAATGCCGACTTAAGTACAAGAAGGCTGACTCTTCTTACTGTCTATGTCTTGAACCATTCCTGTGACACTAGTTATAGATTATGATGCTTCACTCCAGGTTTACTGTATCCCTTGGACCCTCTTATTGACGATGAAACACAGAAATTGCATCGGAATTAAATACATAAGGCACTATGCCGAATTAAGGACAAGAAGACTGACTCTTCTTACTGCCCATGCATTCAACCATTCCTGTGACACTAGTTATAGATTTCGATGCTTCACTTCAGGTTTACTGTATTCCTCCGACCTTCTTATTGATGATGAAACACAGAAATTGCATCGGAATTAAATAGAAAAGGAACAATGCCGACTTAAGTGCAAGAAGACTGACTCTTCTGACTGTCTATGTTTTGAACCAATCCTGTGACACTAGTTTTAGATTCCGATGCTTCACTTCAGGTTTACTGTATCCCTCTGACCGTCTTATTGACGATGAATCACAGAAATTGCATCTGACTTAAATACAAAAAGCACAATGCCAACTTAAGTACAAGAAGACTTACTCTTCATACTGTCTTTGTTTTGAACCATTCCAGTGACACTAGGTATAGATTCCGATGCTTTACTCCAGGTTTACTGTATCCCTTGGACCTTCTTATTGACGAAGAAACACAGAAATTGCATCGGAATTAAATAGAATAGGCACAATGCCGACTTAAGTACAAGAAGACTCAGTCTTCCCACTGACTATGTTTTGAACCATTCCTGTGACACTAGTTATGGATTCCGGTGCTTCACTTCAGGTTTAGTGTATCCCTTGGAACTTTATGTTGACGATGAAACACAGAAATTGCTTCGGAATTAAGTACAAAAGGCACAATGCCGAATTTAGTACAAGAAAACTGACACTTCCTACTGTCTATGCTTTGAACCATTCTTCTGACACTAGTTATAGCTTCCGATGCTTCACTTCAGGTTTACTGTATCCCTCTGACCTTCTTATTGACGATGAAACACAGAAATGACATCGGAATCGAAAACAAACGGCACAATGCCGACTTAAGTACAAGAAGACTGACTCTTCCATCTCTCTATGTTTTGAACCATTCCTGTGACACTAGTTATAGATTCCGATGCTTCGCTTCAGGTTTACTGTTTCCCTTGGAACTTCTTATTGACGATGATATAATAAAATTGCATCGGAATTAAATACAAAAGGCACAATGCCGACTTAAGTACAAGAAGACTGACTCTTCTTACTGTCTATTCTGTGAACCATTCCTGTGACACTAGTTATAGATTTCTATGCATCACACCAGGTTTACTGTATCCCTTGGACCTTCTTATTGACGATGAAACACAGATATTGCATCGGAATTAAATACCAAAAGCACAATGCCGATGTAAGTACATGAAGACAGACTCATCTTACTGACTATGTTTTGAACCGTTCCTGTGACACTAGTTATAGATTCCGATGCTTCACTTCCGGTTTACTGTATCCCTTGAATCTTCTTATTGACGATGAAACACAGAAATTGCATCGGAATTAAATTGAAAAGGCACAAAGACGACTTAAGTACGAGAAGACTGACTCTTCTTACTGGCTATGTTTTGAACCATTCCTGTGACACTAGTTATAGATTCTGATGCTTCATTCCAGGTTTACTGAATCCCTTGCACCTTCTTATTAACGATGAAACACAGAAATTACATCGGAATTAAATAGAAAAGGCACAATACCAACTTAAGTACAAGAAGACTCACTCTTCTCACTGACTATGTTTTGAACCATTCCTGTGACACTAGCTACGGATTCCGATGCTTCAGTTCAGGTTTACTGTATGCCTTGGACATTCTTATTGACGATGAAACACAGATATTGCATCGGAATTTAATACAAAAGGCACAATGCCGACTTAAGTACAAGAAGACCGACTCTTCATACAGTCTATGTTTTGAACCATTCCTGTGACACTAGTTATAGATTCCGATGCTTCACTTCAGGTTTACTGTATCGCTTGGACCTTCTTATTGACGACGAAACACAGAAAAAGCGTCGGAATTAAATGGAAAAGACACAATGCCGACTTAAGTACTAGAAGACTATCTCTTCCTACTGTCTAAGATTTGTACCATTCCTGTGACACTAGTTATAGATTCCGATGCTTCACTTCAGGTTTACTGTATCCGTTGGACCTTCTTATTGACGATGAAGCACAGAAATTGCATCGGAATTAAATACAAAAGGCACAATGCCGACATAAGTACAAGAAGGCTGACTCTTGTTACTGCCTATGTTTTGAACCATTCCTGTGACACTAGTTATAGATTCCGATGCTTGACCTCAGGTTTACTGTATCCCTTGGACCTTCTTATTGTCGATGAAACACAGAAATTGCATCGGAATTTAATGCAAAAGGCACAATGCCGACTCAAGTACAAGAAGACTGGCTCTTCTTACAGTCTATATTTTGAAAAATTCCCGTGACACTAGTTATAGATTCCGATGCTTCACTTCAGGTTTACTGTATCCCTCTGACCTTCTTATTGTCGATGAAACACAGAAATTGCATCGGAATTAAATACAAAATTCACAATGCCGACTTAAGTACAAGAAGACTGACTCTTCTTACTGTCTATGTATTGAACCATTTCTGTGACTCTACTTACAGATTCCGATGCTTCACTTCAGGGTCACTGTTCCCTCTGACCTTCTTATTGACGATGAAACACAGAAATTGCATCGGAATTAAATACAAAAGGCACAATGCCGACTTAAGTACTAGAAGACTGACTCTTCCTACTGTCTATGTTTGAACCATTCCATTGTCACTAGTTATAGATTCCGATGCTTCACTTCAGGTTTACTGTTTCCGTTGGAACTTCTTATTGACAATGAAATAATGAAATTGCATCGGAATAAATTACAAAAGGCACAATGCCGACTCAAGTACAAGAAGGCTGACTCTTCTTACTGTCTATGTTTTGAACTATTCCTGTGACACTAGTTATAGATTACGATGCTTCACTCCAGGTTTACTGTATCCCTTGAACCTTCTTATTGACGATGCAACACAGAAATTGCATCGGAATTTAATGCAAAAGGCACAATGCCGACTCAAGTACAAGAAGACTGGCTCTTCTTACTGTCTATGTTTTGAACCATTCCTGTGACACTAGTTTTAGATTCCGATGCTTCACTTCAGGTTTACTGTATCCCTCTGACCTTCTTATTGACGATGAAACACAGAAATTGCATCGGACTTAAATACAAAAACCACAATGCCGACTTAAGTACAAGAAGACTGACTCTTCATACTGTCTTTGTTTTGAACCAATCCAGTGACACTAGTTATAGATTCCGATGCTTCACTTCAGGTTTACTGAATCCCTTGGACCTTCTAATTGACGATGAAACACAGAAATTGCATGGGAATTAAATACAAATGGCACAATGCCGACTTAAGTACAAGAAGGCTGACTCTTCTTACTGTCTATGCTGTGAACCATTCCTGTGACACTAGTTATAGTTTCCGTTGCTTCACACCAGGTTTAATGTATCCCTTGGACCTTCATATTGACGATGAAACATCGAAATTGCACCGGAAGTAAATAAAAAAGGCACAATGCCGACTTAGGTCCAAGAAGACTGACTCCTGTTACCGACTATGTTTTGAACCATTCCTGTGACACTAGTTATAGATTCCGTTGCTTCACTTCAGGTTTACTGTATCCCATGGACCTTCGTGTTGACGATGAAACACAGAAATAGCATCGGAATTAAATACAAATGGCACAATGCCGACATAAGTACATGAAGACTGACTCTTCTTACTGACTATTTTTTGAACCATTCCTGTGACACTAGTTATAGATTCCGATGCTTCACTTCCGGTTTACTGTATCCCTTGGATCTTCTTATTGACGATGAAACACAGAAATTGCAACGGAATTAAATACAAAAGGCACAATGCCGACTTAAGAACAAGAAGACTGACTCTTCTTACTGTCTATGTTTTGAACCAATCCAGTGACACTAGCTATAGATTCCGATGCTTTACTCCAGGTTTACTGTATTCCATGGACCTTCTTATTGACGAATAAACACAGAAATTGCATCGGAATTAAATAGATAAGGCACAATGCCGACTTAAGTACAAGAAGACTCACTCTTCTCACTGACTATGTTTTGAACCATTCCTGTGACACTAGTTATGGATTCCGATGCTTCACTTCAGGTTTAGTGTATCCCTTGGACCTTCATATTGACGATGAAACACAGAAATTGCTTCGGAATGAAATACAAAAGGCACAATGCCAAATTAAGTACAAGAAGATTGTCTCTTCCTACTGTCTATGTTTTGAACCATTTATGTGACACTAGTTATAGCTTCCGATGCTTCTCTTCAGGTTTACTGTATCCCTCTGACCTTATTGACGATGAAACACAGAAATTACATCGGAATCAAATACAATCGGCACAATGCCGACTTAAGTACAAGAAGACTGACTCTTCCTTCTCTCTATGTTTTGAACCATTCCAGTGACACTAGTTATAGATTCCGATGCTTCACTTCAGGTTTACCGTATACCTTGGACCTTCTTATTAACGATGAAACACAGAAATTGCCTCGGAATAAAAAACAAAAAGCACAATGCCGACTTAAGTACAAGAAGACTGACTCTTCCTACTGTCTATGTTTGAACCATTCCATTGACACTAGTTACAGATTCCTTTGCTTCACTTCAGGTTTACTGCTTCCCTTGGAACTTCTTATTGACGATGATATAATGAAATTGCATCGGAATTAAATACAAAAGGCACAATGCCGACTTAAGTACATGAAGACTTACTCTTCTTACTGACTATGTTTTGAACCATTCCTGTGATACTAGTTATAGATTCCGATGCTTCACTTCAGGTTTACAGTATCCCTCTGACATTCTTATTGACGATGAAACACAGAAATTGCATCGGAATTAAATACAAACGGCACAATGCCGACTTAAGTACAAGAAGACTGACTCTTCTTACTGTCTATGCTGTGAACCATTCCTGTGACACTAGTTATAGATTTCGATGCTTCACACCAGTTTTACTGTATCCCTTGGATCTTCTTATTGACGATGAAACACAGAAATTGCATCGGAATTAAATAGAAAAGGCACAATGCCGACTTAGGTACAAGACGACTGACTCTTGTTACTGACTATGTTTTGAATCATTCCTGTGACACTAGTTATAGATTCCGTTGTTTCACTTCAGGTTTACTGTATCCCTTGGACCATCTTATTGACGATGAAACACAGAAATTGCATCGGAATTAAATACAAAAGGCACAATGCCGATGTAAGTATATGAAGACTGACTCTCCTTACTGACTATGTTGTGAACCATTCCTGTGACACTAGTTACAGATTCCGATGCTTCACTTCAGGTTTGCTGAATCCCTTCGACCTTCTTATTGACGATGAAACACAGAAATTGCATGGGAATTAAATACAAATGGCACAATGCCGACTTAAGTACAAGAAGTCTGACACTTCTTACTGTCTATGCTGTGAACCATTCCTGTGACACTAGTTATAGATTCCGATGCTTCACTTCAGGTTTACTGTATCCCTCTGACCTTCGTATTGACGATGAAACACAGAAATTGCATCGGAATTAAATACAAAAAGCAAAATGCCGACTTAAGTACAAGAAGACTTACTCTTCTTACTGACTATGTTCCGAACAATTCCTGTGACACTAGTTATAGATTCCGATGCTTCACTTCAGGTTTACTGTATCCCTCTGACCTTCTTATTGACGATGAAACACAGAAATTGCATCGGAATTAAATAGAAAAGGCACAATGCCGACTTAAGTGCAAGAAGACTGACTCTTCTTACTGTCTATGTTTTGAACCATTCCTGTGACACTAGTTTTAGATTCCGATGCTTCACTTCAGGTTTACTGTATCCCTCTGACCTTCTTATTGACGATGAAACACAGAAATTGCATCGGACTTAAATACAAAAATCACAATGCCGACTTAAGTACAAGATGACTGACTCTTCATACTGTCTTTGTTTTGAACCATTCCAGTGACACTAGTTATAGATTCCGATGCTTCACTTCAGGTTTACTGAATCCCTTGGACCTTCTTATTGACGATGAAACACAGAAATTGCATGGGAATTAAATACAAATGGCACAATGCCGACGTAAGTACAAGAAGACTGACTCTTCTTACGGTCTATGCTGTGAACCATTCCTGTGACACTAGTTATAGTTTCGGATGCTTCACACCAGGTTTACTGTATCCCTTGGCCCTTCATATTGACGATGAAACACCGAAATTGCATCGGAATTAAATACAAAAGGCACAATGCCGACTTAGATCCAAAAAGACTAACTCCAATTACTGACTATGTTTTGAACCATTCCTGTGACACTACTTATAGATTCCGTAGCTTCACTTCAGGTTTACTGTATCCCTTGGACCTTCATATTGACGATGAAACACCGAAATTGCATCGGAATTAAATACAATAGGCACAATGCCGACTTAGGTCCAAGAAGACTGACTCCTGTTACTGACTATGTTTTGAACCATTCCTGTGACACTAGTTATAGATTCCGATGCTTCACTTCCGGTTTACTGTATCCCTTGGATCTTCTTATTGACGATGAAACACAGAAATTGCATCGGAATTAAATACAAAAGACACAATGCCGACTTAAGAACAAGAAGACTGACTCTTCTTACTGTTCTTGCTTTGAACCAATCCAGTGACACTAGTTATAGATTCCGATGCTTTACTCCAGGTTTACTGTATCCCTTGTACCTTCTTATTGACGAAGAAACACAGAAATTGCATCGGAATTAAATAGAATAGGCACAATGCCGACTTAAGTACAAGAAGACTCACTCTTCTCACTGACTATGTTTTGAACCATTCCTGTGACACTAGTTATGGATTCCGATGCTTCACTTCAGGTTTACCGTATACCTTGGACCTTCTTATTGACAATGAAACACAGAAATTGCCTCGGAATTAAATACAAAAGGCACAATGCCGACTTAAGTACAAGAAGACTGACTCTACCTACTGTCTATGTTTGAACCATTCCATTGACACTAGTTACAGATTCCGATTCTTCACTTCAGGTTTACTGTTTCCCTTGGAACTTCTTATTGACAATGATATAATGAAATTGCATCGGAATTAAATACAAAAGGCACAATGCCGTCTTAAGTACATGAAGACTTACTCTTCTTACTGACTATGTTTTGAACCATTCCTGTGAGACTAGTTTTAGATTCCGATGCTTCACTTCAGGTTTACAGTATCCCTCTGACATTCTTATTGACGATGAAACACAGAAATTGCATCGGAATTAAATACAAACGGCACAATGCCGACTTAAGTACAAGAAGACTGACTCTTCTTACTGTCTATGCTGTGAACCATTCCTGTGACACTAGTTATAGATTCCGTTGCTTCACTTCAGGTTTACTGTATCCCTTGGACCATCTTATTGACGATGAAACACAGATATTGCATCGGAATTAAATACAAAAGGCACAATGCCGATGTAAGTATATGAAGACTGACTCTCCTTACTGACTATGTTTTGAACCATTCCTGTGACACTAGTTATAGATTCCGATGCTTCACTTCCGGATTACTGTATCCCTTGCATCTTCTTATTGACGATGAAACACAGAAATTGCATCGGAATTAAATTGAAAAGGCACAAAGCCGACTTAAGTACAAGAATACTGACTCTTCTTACTGGCTATGTTTTGAACCATTCCTGTGACACTAGTTATAGATTCCGATGCTTCACTTCAGGTTTACTGAATCCCTTCGACCTTCTTATTGACGATGAAACACAGAAATTGCATGGGAATTAAATACAAATGGCACAATGCCGACTTAAGTACAAGAAGACTGACTCTTCTTACTGTCTATGCTGTGAACCATTCCTGTGACACTAGTTATAGATTCCGATGCTTCACTTCAGGTTTACTGTATCCCTCTGACCTTCTTATTGACGATGAAACACAGAAATTGCATCGGAATTAAATAGAAAAGGGACAATGCCGACTTAAGTGCAAGAAGACTGACTCTTCTTACTCTCTATGTTTTGAACCATTCCTGTGACACTAGTTTTAGATTCCGTTGCTTCACTTCAGGTTTACTGTATCCCTCTGACCTTCTTATTGACGATGAAACACAGAAATTGCATCGGACGTAAATACAAAAAGCAAAATGCCGACTTAAGTACAAGAAAACTGACTCTTCATACTGTCTTTCTTTTGAACCATTCCAGTGACACTAGTTATAGATTCCGATGCTTCACTTCAGGTTTGCTGAATCCCTTGGACATTCTAATTGACGATGAAACACAGAAATTGCATGGGAATTAAATACAAATGGCACAATGCCGACTTAAGTACAAGAAGACTGACTCTTCTTACTGTCTATGATGTGAACCATTCCTGTGACACTAGTAATAGTTTCCGATGCTTTACACCAGGTTTAATGTATCCCTTGGACCTTCATATTGACGATGAAACACCCAAATTGCATCGGAATTAAATACAAAAGGCACAATGCCGACTTAAGTACAAGAAGACTGACTCTTCTTACTGTCTATGCTGTGAACCATTCCTGTGACTCTAGTTATAGATTTCGATGCTTCACACCAGGTTAACTGTATCCCTTGGACCTTCTTATTGACGAAGAAACACAGAAATTGCATTGGAATTAAATAGAAAAGGCACAATGCCGACTTAGGTACAAGACGACTGACTCTTGTTACGGACCATGTTTTGAACCATTCCTGTGACACTAGTTATAGATTCCGTTGCTTCACTTCAGGTTTACTGTATCCCTTGGACCTTCTTATTGACGATGAAACACACAAATTGCCTCGGAATTAAATACAAAAGGCACAATGCCGACTTAAGTACAAGAAGACTGACTCTTCCTACTGTCTATGTTTGAACCATTCCATTGACACTACTTATAGATTCCGATGCTTCACTTCAGGTTTACTGTTTCCCTTGGAACATCTTATTGACGATGAAATAATGAAATTGCATCGGAATTAATTACAAAAGGTACGATGCCGACTTAAGTACATGAAGACTGACTCTTCATACTGACTATGTTTCGAACAATTCCTGTGACACTAGTTATAGATTCCAATGCTTCACTTCAGGTTTACTGTATCCCTCTGACCTTCTTATTGACGATGAAACACAGAAATTGCATCGGAATTAAATAGAAAAGGGACAATGCCGACTTAAGTGCAAGAAGACTGACTCTTCTTACTCTCTATGTTTTGAACCATTCCTGTGACACTAGTTTTAGATTCCGTTGCTTCACTTCAGGTTTACTGTATCCCTCTGACCTTCTTATTGACGATGAAACACAGAAATTGCATCGGACGTAAATACAAAAAGCAAAATGCCGACTTAAGTACAAGAAAACTGACTCTTCATACTGTCTTTGTTTTGAACCATTCCAGTGACACTAGTTATAGATTCCGATGCTTCACTTCAGGTTTGCTGAATCCCTTGGACCTTCTAATTGACGATGAAACACAGAAATTGCATGGGAATTAAATACAAATGGCACAATGCCGACTTAAGTACAAGAAGACTGACTCTTCTTACTGTCTATGATGTGAACCATTCCTGTGACACTAGTAATAGTTTCCGATGCTTTACACCAGGTTTAATGTATCCCTTGGACCTTCATATTGACGATGAAACACCCAAATTGCATCGGAATTAAATACAAAAGGTACAATGCCGACTTAAGTACAAGAAGACTGACTCTTCTTACTGTCTATGCTGTGAACCATTCCTGTGACTCTAGTTATAGATTTCGATGCTTCACACCAGGTTAACTGTATCCCTTGGACCTTCTTATTGACGAAGAAACACAGAAATTGCATTGGAATTAAATAGAAAAGGCACAATGCCGACTTAGGTACAAGACGACTGACTCTTGTTACGGACCATGTTTTGAACCATTCCTGTGACACTAGTTATAGATTCCGTTGCTTCACTTCAGGTTTACTGTATCCCTTGGACCTTCTTATTGACGATGAAACACACAAATTGCCTCGGAATTAAATACAAAAGGCACAATGCCGACTTAAGTACAAGAAGACTGACTCTTCCTACTGTCTATGTTTGAACCATTCCATTGACACTACTTATAGATTCCGATGTTTCACTTCAGGTTTACTGTTTCCCTTGGAACATCTTATTGACGATGAAATAATGAAATTGCATCGGAATTAATTACAAAAGGTACGATGCCGACTTAAGTACATGAAGACTGACTCTTCATACTGACTATGTTTCGAACAATTCCTGTGACACTAGTTATAGATTCCGATGCTTCACTTCAGGTTTACTGTATCTCTTGGACCTTCTTATTGACGATGAAACACAGAAATAGCATCGGAATTCAATACAAAAGGCACAATGCCGACTTAAGTACAAGAAGGCTGACTCTTCTTACTGTCTATGTTTTGAACCATTCCTGTGACACTAGTTATAGATTATGATGCTTCACTCCAGGTTTACTGTATCCCTTGAACCTTCTTATTGACGATGAAACACAGAAATTGCATCGGAATCAAATACAAAAGGCACAAGGCCGACTTAAGGACAAGAAGACTGACTCTTCTTACTGCCTATGCTTTCAACCATTCCTGTGACACTAGTTATAGATTCCGATGCTTCACTTCAGGTTTACTAAATCCCTTGGACCTTCTTATTGACGATGAAACACAGAAATTGCATGGGAATTAAATACAAATGGCACAATGCCGACTTAAGTACAAGAAGACTGTCACTTCTTACGGTCTATGCTGTGAACCTTTCTTGTGACACTAGTTATAGTTTCCGATGTTTCACACCAGGTTTACTGTATCCCTTGGACCTTCATATTGACGATAAAACACCGAAATTGCATAGGAATTAAATACAAAAGCCACAATGCCGACTTAGGTCCAAGAAGACTGACTCCTGTTACTGACTATGTTTTGAACCATTCCTGTGACACTAGTTATAGATTCCGTAGCTTCACTTCAGGTTTACTGTATCCCTTGGACCTTCTTGTTGACGATGAAACACAGAAATTGCATCGGAAATAATTATACAAAAGGCACAATGCCGACATAAGTACGTGAAGACTGACTCTTCTTACTGACTATGTTTTGAACTATTCCTGTGACACTAGTTATAGATTCCGATGCTTAACTTCCGGTTTACTGTATCCCTTGGATCTACTTATTGACGATGAAACAAAGAAATTGCATCGGAATTAAATACAAAAGACACAATGCCGACTTAAGAACAAGAAGACTGACTCTTCTTACTGTCTATGTTTTGAACCATTCCAGTGACACTAGTTATGGATTCCGATGCTTTACTCCAGGTTTAGTGTATCCCTTGGAGCTTCTTATTGACGAAGAAACACAGAAATTGCATCGGAATTAAATAGAATTGGCACAATGCCGACTAAGGTACAAGAAGACTCCCTCTTCTCACTGACTATACTTTGAACCATTCCTGTGACACTATTTATGGATTCCGATGCTTCACTTCAGGTTTAGTGTATCCCTTGGACCTTCATATTGACGATGAAACACAGTAATTGCTTCGGAATTAAATACAAAAGGCACAATGCCGAATTAAGTACAAGAAGACTGACTCTACCTACTGTCTATGTTTTGAACCATTTTTGTGACACTAGTTATAGCTTCCAATGCTTCACTTCAGGTTTACTGTATCCCTCTGACCTTCTTATTGACGATGAAACACAGAAATTACATCGGAATCAAATACAAACGGCACAATGCCGACTTAAGTACAAGATGACTGACTCTTCCTTCTCTCTATGTTTTGAATCATTCCTGTGACACTAGTTATAGATTCCGATGCTTCACTTCAGGTTTACCGTATACCTTGGACCTTCTTATTGACGATGAAACACAGAAAATGCATCGGAATTAAATACAAACGGCACAATGCCGACTTAAGTACAAGACGACTGACTCTTCCTACTGTCTATATTTTGAACCATTCCTGCGACACTAGTTATAGATTCCAATGCTTCACTTCAGGTTTACTGAATCCCTTGGACCTTCTTATTGACGATGAAACACAGAAATGGCATCGGAATTAAATACAAAAGGCACAATGCCGACTAAAGGACAAGAAGACTGACTCTTCTTATTGCCTATGCTTTGAACCATTCCTGTGACACTAGTTATAGATTCCGATGCTTCACTTCAGGTTTACTGTATCCCTCTGAGCTTCTTACGGACGATGAAACACAGAAATTGTATCGGAATTAATAGAAAAGCACAATGCCGATTTAAGTGCAAGAAGACTGTCTCTACTCACTGTCTATGTTTGAACCATTCCTGTGACACTAGTTTTAGATTCCGATGCTTCACTTCAGGTTTACAGTATCCCTCTGACATGCTTATTTACGATGAAACACAGAAATTGCATCGGAATTAAATACAAACGGCACAATGCCGACTTAAGTACAAGAAGACTGACTCTTCCTACTGTCTATATTTTGAACCATTCCTGTGACACTAGTAATAGATTCCAATGCTTCACTTCAGGTTTACTGAATCCCTTGGACCTTCTTATTGACGATGAATCACAGAAATTGCATTGGAATTAAATAGAAAAGGCACAATGCCGACTTAGGTACAAGACGACTGACTCTTGTTACTGACCACGTTTTGAACCATTCCTGTGACATTAGTTATAGATTCCGTTGCTTCACTTGAGGTTTACTCTATCCCTTGGACCATCTTATTGACGATGAAACACAGAAATTGCATCGGAATTAAATACAAAATGCACAATGCCGATGTAAGGATATGAAGACTGACTCTTCTTACTGACTATGTTTTGAACCATTCCTGTGACACTAGTTATAGATTCCGATGCTTCACTTCCGGTTTACTGTATCCCTTGAATCTTCTTATTGACGATGATACACAGAAATTGCATCGGAATTAAATTGGAAAGGCACAAAGCCGACTTAAGTACAAGAATACTGACTCTTCTTACTGGCTATGTTTTGAACCATTCCTGTGACACTACCTATGGATTACGATGCTTCACTTCAGGTTTACTGTATGCCTTGGACATTCTTATTGACGATGAAACACGGAAATTGCATCGGAATTTAATACAAAAGGCACAATGCCGACTTAAGTACAAGAAGACCGACTCTTCCTACAGTCTATGATTTGAACCATTCCTGTGACACTAGTTTTAGATTCCGATGCTTCACTTCAGGTTTACTGTATCCCTCTGACCTTCTTATTGACGATGAATCACAGAAGTTGCATCGGAATTAAATACAAACGGCACAATGCCGACTTAAGTACAAGAAGGCTAACTCTTCCTACTGTCTATGCTTTGAACCATTCCTGTGACACTAGTTATAGATTCCGATGCTGCACTTCAGGTTTACTGTATCCCTTGGACCTTCTTATTGACGATGAAACACAAAAATTGCATCGGAATTAAATACAGAAGGCACAATGCCGACTTAAGTACAAGAAGACTGACTCTTCGTACTGTCTATGTTTTGAAACATTCCTGTGACACTAGTTATAGATTCCGATGCTTCACTTCATGTTTACTGTATCACTTGGACCTTCTTATTGACGACGAAACATAGAAAAAGCGTCGGAATTAAATACAAAAGGCACAATGCCGACTTAAGTACCAAAAGACTATCTCTTCCTACTGTCTATGATTTGTACCATTCCTGTGACACTAGTTATAGATTCCGATGCTTCACGTCAGGTTTACTGTGTCCGTTGGACCTGCTTATTGACGATGAAGCACAGAAATTGCATCGGAATTAAATACAAAAGGCATAATGCCGACTTAAGTACAAGAAGACTGACTCTTCTTACTGACTATGCTTTGAATCATTCCTGTGACACTAGTTGTAGATTCCGATGTTTCACTTCAGGTTTACTGTATCCCTTGGACATTTTTAATGACGATGAAACACAGAAATGGCATCGGAATTAAATACAAAAGGCACAATGCCGACTTAAGTACAAGAAGACTGACTCTTCTTACTGACTATGTTTTGAACCGTTCCTGTGACACTAATTATAGATTCCGATGCTTCACTTCAGGTTTACTGTATCCCTTGGACCTTCTTATTGACGATGAAACACAGAAATTGCTTCGGAATTAAATACAAAAGGCACAATGCCGACGTATGTACAAGAAGACTGACTCTTCTTACTGTCTATGTTTTGAAACATTCCTGTGACGTTAGTTACAGATTCCGATGCTTCACTACAGGTTTACTGTATCCCTTGGACCTTCTTATTGACGATGAAACACAGAAATTGAATCGGAATCTAATTGAAAAGGCACAATGCCGACCTAAGTACAAGAAGACTGACTCTCCTTACTGACTATGTATTGAACCATTAATGTGACACTAGTTATAGGCTCTGATGCTTCACCTCAGGTTTCCTGTATCCCTCTGACCTTCTTATTGACGATGAAACACAGAAATTGCATGGGAATTAAATAGAAAAGGCACAATGCCGACTTCAGTACAAGAAGACTTACTCTTCTTACTGACTATGTTTGAACAAATCCTGTGACACTAGTTATAAATTCCGATGCTTCACTTTAGGTTTCCTGTATCCCTCTGACCTTCTTATTGACGATGAAACACTGAAATTGCATCGGAATTAAATAGAAAAGGCACAATGCCGACTTAAGTACAAGAAGACTGACTCTTCTTACTCACTATGTTTGGAACCATTCCTGTGACACTAGTTATAGATTCCGATGCTTCACTTCAGGTTTACTGTATCCCTCTGACATTCTTATTGACGATGAAACACAGAAAATGCATCGGAATTAAATACAAACGGCACAATGCCGACTTAAGTACAAGAAGACTGACTCTTCCTACTGTCTATATTTTGAACCATTCCTGTGACACTAGTTATGGATTCCGATGCTTAACTTCAGGTTTACTGAATCCCAGGGACCTTCTTATTGACGATGAAACACAGATATTGCATCGGAATTAAATAGAAAAGGCACAATGTCGACTTAGGTACAAGACGACGGACTCTTGTTACTGACAATTTTTTGAACCATTCCTGTGACACTAGTTATAGATTCCGTTGCTTCACCTCAGGTTTACTGTATCCCTTGGACCTTCTTATTGACGATGAAACACACAAATTGCATCGGAATTAAATACAAAAGGCACAATGCCGACTTAAGGACAAGAAGACTGACTCTTCTTATTGCCTATGCTTTGAACCATTCCTGTGTCACTAGTTATAGATTCCGATGCTTCACTTCAGGTTTACTGTATCCCTCTGAGCTTCTTACTGACGATGAAACACAGAAATTGTATCGGAATTAAATAGAAAAGCACAATGCCGATTTAAGTGCAAGAAGACTGTCTCTACTTACTGTCTATGTTTTGAACCATTCCTGTGACACTAGTTTTAGATTCCGATGCTTCACTTCAGGTTTACAGTATCCCTCTGACATTCTTATTGACGATGAAACACAGAAATTGCATCGGAATTAAATACAAACGGCACAATGCCGACTTAAGTACAAGAAGACTGACTCTTCCTACTGTCGATATTTTGAACCATTCCTGTGACACTAGTAATAGATTCCAATGCTTCACTTCAGGTTTACTGAATCCCTTGGACCTTCTTATTGACGATGAATCACAGAAATTGCATCGGAATTAAATACAAAAGGCACAATGCCGACTTAAGTACACGAAGACTGACTCTTCTTACTGTCTATGCTGTGAACCATTCCTGTGACTCTAGTTATAGATTTCGATGCTTCACACCAGGTTAACTGTATCCCTTGACCTTCTTATTGACGAAGAAACACAGAAATTGCATTGGAATTAAATAGAAAAGGCACAATGCCGACTTAGGTACAAGACGACTGACTCTTGTTACTGACTATGTTTTGAACCATTCCTGTGACACTAGTTATAGATTCCGTTGCTTCACTTCAGGTTTATTGTATCCCTTGAACCATCTTATTGACGATGAAACACAGAAATTGCATCGGAATTAAATACAAAATGCACAATGCCGATGAAAGTATATGAAGACTGACTCTTCTTACTGACTATGCTTTGAACCATTCCTGTGACACTAGTTATAGATTCCGATGCTTCACTTCCGGTTTACAGTATCCCTTGAATCTTCTTATTGACGATGAAACACAGAAATTGCATCGGAATTAAATTGGAAAGGCACAATGCCAACTTAAGTACAAGAAGACTCACTCTTCTCACTGACTATGTTTTGAACCATTCCTGTGACACTAGCTATGGATTACGATGCTTCACTTCAGGTTTACTGTATGCCTTGGACATTCTTATTGACGATGAAACACAGAAATTGCATCGGAATTTAATACAAAAGGCACAATGCCGACTTAAGTACAAGAAGACCGACTCTTCCTACAGTCTATGATTTGAGCCATTCCTGTGACACTAGTTTTAGATTCCGATGCTTCACTTCAGGTTTACTGTATCCCTCTGACCTTCTTATTGACGATGAATCACAGAAGTTGCATCGGAATTAAATACAAACGGCACAATGCCGACTTAAGTACAAGAAGGCTGACTCTTCCTACTGTCTATGCTCTGAACCATTCCTGTGACACTAGTTATAGATTCCGATGCTACACTTCAGGTTTACTGTATCCCTTGGACCTTCTTATTGACGATGAAACACAAAAATTGCATCGGAATTAAATACAGAAGGCACAATGCCGACTTAAGTACAAGAAGACTGATTCTTCTTATAGACTATCTTTTGATCCAATCCTGTGACACTAGTTATAGATTCCGATGCTTCACTTCAGGTTTACTGAAACCCTTGGACCTTCTTATTGACGATGAAACACAGAAATTGCATCGGAATTAGATAGAAAAAGCACAATGCCGACTTGAGTACAAGAAGACTGACTCTTCGTACTGTCTATGTTTTGAAACATTCCTGTGACACTAGTTATAGATTCCGATGCTTCACTTCATGTTTACTGTATCACTTGGACCTTCTTATTGACGACGAAACATAGAAAAAGCGTCGGAATTAAATAGAAAAGGCACAATGCCGACTTAAGTACTAGAAGACTATCTCTTCCTACTGTCTATGATTTGTACCGTTCCTGTGACACTAATTATAGATTCCGATGCTTCACTTCAGGTTTACTGTATCCCTTGGACCTTCTTATTGACGATGAAACACAGAAATTGCATCGGAATTAAATACAAAAGGCACAATGCCGACATAAGGACAAGCAGACTGACTCTTCTTACTGCCTATGCTTTGAACCATTCCTGTGACACTAGTTATAGTTTCCGATGATTCACTTCAGGTTTTCTGTATCCCTCTGAGCTTCTTACTGACGATGAAACACGGAAATTGTTTTGGAATTAAATAGAAAAGGCACAATGCCGATTTAAGTGCAAGAAGACTGTCACTACTTACTGTCTATGATTTGAACCATTCCTGTGACACTAGTTTTAGATTCCGATGCTTCACTTCAGGTTTACAGTATCCCTCTGACATTCTTATTGACGATGAAACACAGAAATTGCATCGGAATTAAATACAAACGGCACAATGCCGACTTAAGTACAAGAAGACTGACTCTTGCTACTGTCTATATTTTGAACCATTCCTGAGACACTAGTTATAGATTCCAATGCTTCACTTCACGTTTGCTGAATCCCTTGTACCTTCTTATTGACGATGAATCACAGAAATTGCATCGGAATTAAATACAAAAGGCACAATGCCGACTTAAGTACAAGAAGACTAACTCTTCTTACTGTCTATGCTGTGAACCATTCCTGTGACACTAGTTATAGATTTCGCCGCTTCACACCAGGTTTACTGTACCCCTTGGACCTTCTTATTGACGATGAAATACGGAAATTGCATCGGAATTAAATAGAAAAGGCACAATGTCGACTTAAGGACAAGAAGACTGACTCTTCTTATTGCCTATGCTTTGAACCATTCCTGTGTCACTAGTTATAGATTCCGATGCTTCACTTCAGGTTTACTGTATCCCTCTGAGCTTCTTACTGACGATGAAACACAGAAATTGTATCGGAATTAAATAGAAAAGCACAATGCCGATTTAAGTGCAAGAAGACTGTCTCTACTTACTGTCTATGTTTTGAAACATTCCTGTGACACTAGTTTTAGATTCCGATGCTTCACTTCAGGTTTACAGTATCCCTCTGACATTCTTATTGACGATGAAACACAGAAATTGCATCGGAATTAAATACAAACGGCACACTGCCGACTTAGGTACAAGAAGACTGACTCTTCCTACTGTCGATATTTAGAACCATTCCTGTGACACTAGTAATAGATTCCAATGCTTCACTTCAGGTTTACTGAATCCCTTGGACCTTCTTATTGACGATGAATCACAGAAATTGCATCGGAATTAAATACAAAAGGCACAATGCCGACTTAAGTACAAGAAGACTGACTCTTCTTACTGTCTATGCTGTGAACCATTCCTGTGACTCTAGTTATAGATTTCGATGCTTCACACCAGGTTAACTGTATCCCTTGACCTTCTTATTGACGAAGAAACACAGAAATTGCATTGGAATTAAATAGAAAAGGCACAATGCCGACTTAGGTACAAGACGACTGACTCTTGTTACTGACTATGTTTTGAACCATTCCTGTGACACTAGTTATAGATTCCGTTGCTTCACTTCAGGTTTATTGTATCCCTTGAACCATCTTATTGACGATGAAACACAGAAATTGCATCGGAATTAAATACAAAATGCACAATGCCGATGAAAGTATATGAAGACTGACTCTTCTTACTGACTATGCTTTGAACCATTCCTGTGACACTAGTTATAGATTCCGATGCTTCACTTCCGGTTTACAGTATCCCTTGAATCTTCTTATTGACGATGAAACACAGAAATTGCATCGGAATTAAATTGGAAAGACACAATGCCAACTTAAGTACAAGAAGAATCACTCTTCTCACTGACTATGTTTTGAACCATTCCTGAGACACTAGCTATGGATTACGATGCTTCACTTCAGGTTTACTGTATGCCTTGGACATTCTTATTGACGATGAAACACAGAAATTGCATCGGAATTTAATACAAAAGGCACAATGCCGACTTAAGTACAAGAAGACCGACTCTTCCTACAGTCTATGATTTGAGCCATTCCTGTGACACTAGTTTTAGATTCCGATGCTTCACTTCAGGTTTACTGTATCCCTCTGAGCTTCTTACTGACGATGAAACACGGAAATTGTTTTGGAATTAAATAGAAAAGGCACAATGCCGATTTAAGTGCAAGAAGACTGTCACTACTTACTGTCTATGATTTGAATAATTCCTGTGACACTAGTTTTAGATTCCGATGCTTCACTTCAGGTTTACAGTATCCCTCTGACATTCTTATTGACGATGAAACACAGAAATTGCATCGGAATTAAATACAAACGGCACAATGCCGACTTAAGTACAAGAAGACTGACTCTTGCTACTGTCTATATTTTGAACCATTCCTAAGACACTAGTTATAGATTCCAATGCTTCACTTCACGTTTGCTGAATCCCTTGTACCTTCTTATTGACGATGAATCACAGAAATTGCATCGGAATTAAATACAAAAGGCACAATGCCGACTTAAGTACAAGAAGGCTAACTCTTCTTACTGTCTATGCTGTGAACCATTCCTGTGACACTAGTTATAGATTTCGCTGCTTCACACCAGGTTTACTGTACCCCTTGGACCTTCTTATTGACGATGAAACACGGAAATTGCATCGGAATTAAATAGAAAAGGCACAATGTCGACTTAGGTACAAGACGACTGACTCTTGTTACTGACAATTTTTTGAACCATTCCTGTGACACTAGTTATAGATTCCGATGCTTCACTTCAGGTTTACTGTATCACTAGGACCTTCTTATGGACGACGAAACACAGAAAAAGCGTCGGAATGAAATAGAAAAGGCACAATGCCGACTTAAGTACTAGAAGACTATCTCTTCCTACTGTCTATGATTTGTACCATTCCTGTGACACTAGTTATTGATTCCGATGCTTCACTTCAGGTTTACTGTATCCGTTGGACCTTCTTATTGACGATGAAGCACAGAAATTGCATCGGAATTAAATACAAAAGGCATAATGCCGACTTAAGTACAAGAAGACTGACTCTTCTTACTGACTATGTTTTGAATCATTCCTGTGACACTAGTTGAAGATTCCGATGCTTCACTTCAGGTTTACTGTATCCCTTGGACATTTTTATTGACGATGAAACACAGAAATGGCAACGGAATTAAATACAAAAGGCACAATTGCGACTTAAGTACAAGAAGACTGACTCTTCTTACTGACTACGTTTTGAACCGTTCCTGTGACACTAATTATAGATTCCGATGCTTCACTTCAGGTTTACTGTATCCCTTGGACCTTCTTATTGACGATGAAACACAGAAATAGCATCGGAGTCTAATTGAAAAGGCATAATGCCGACCTAAGTACAAGAAGTCTGACACTCCTTACTGACTATGTATTGAACCATTCCTGTGACACTAGTTATAGACTCCGATGCTTCACCTCAGTGTTTCCTGTATCCCTCTGACCTTCTTATTGACGATAAAACACGGAAATTGCATCGGAATTAAATACAAAAGGCACAATACCGATGTAAGTACATGAAGACTGACTCTTCTTACTGACTATGTTTTGAACCATTCCTGTGACACTAGTTATCGATTCCGATGCTTCACTCCAGGTTTACTGTATCCCTTGGACCTTCTTATTGACGATGAAACACAGAAATTACATCGGAATTAAATAGAAAATGCACAATGCCGACTTAAGTACAAGAAGACTCTCTCTTCTCACTGACTATGTTTTCAACCATTCCTGTGACACTAGCTATGGATTCCGATGCTTCACTTCAGGTTTACTGTAGCCCTTGGACCTTCTTATTGACGATGAAACACAGAAATTGAATCGGAATGAAATACAAAAAGCACAATGCCGACTTAAGTACAAGAAGACCGACTCTTATTACTGACTATGTTTGAACCATTCCTGTGACACCAGTTATAGATTACTTTGTTTCACTTCAGGTTTACTGTATCCCTTGGACCTTCTTATTGACCATGAAACACAGCAATTGCATCGGAAATAAATATAAAAGGTAAAATGCCGACTTAAGTACTAGAAGACTGACTCTTCTTACAGTCTATGTTTTGAACCATTCCTGTGACGCCAGTTATAGATTCCGATGCTTAACTTCAGGTTTACTGTATCCCTTGGACCTTCTTATTGACGTCGAAACACAGAAATTGCATCGGAATTAAATACAAAATGCACAATGAAGACTTAAATACACGAAGACGGACCCTTCTTACTGTCTATGTTTTGAACCATTCCTGTGACAAAAGTTCTTGATTCCGATGCTTCATTTCTAGTTTACTGTATCCCTCTGACCATCGTATTGACGATGAAACACAGAAATTGAATCGGAATTAAATACAAAAGGCACAATGCCGACTTAAATACAAAAAGACTGACTCATCTTACTGACTATGTTTTGAACCATTCCTGTGACACTAGTTATAGATTCCGATGCTTCACTTCAGCTTTACTGTATCCCTTGGACCTTCTTATTGACGATGAACACAGCAATTGCATCGGAAATAAATATAAAAGGCAAAATGCCGACTTAAGTACTAGAAGACTGACTCTTCTTACAGTCTATGCTTTGAACCATTCCTGTGACGCCAGTTATAGATTCCGATGCTTAACTTCAGGTTTACTGTATCCCTTGGACCTTCTTATTGACGACGAAACACAGAAATTGCATCGGAATTAAATAGAAAAGGCGCAATGCCGACTTATGTACAAGAAGACTGACTCTTCTTACTGACCATATCTTAATCCATTCCTGTGACACTAGGTATAGATTCCGATGCTTCACTTCAGGTTTACTGTATCCCTTGGACCTTCTTATTGACGATGAAACACAGTAATTGCATCGGAATTAAATAGAAAAGGCACAATGCCGACTTAGGTACAAGAAGTCTGACTGTTCTAACTGACTATTATTTGAACCATTCCTGTGTGACTAGTTGTGGATTCCGATGCTTCACTTCATGTTTACAGCATCCCTCTGACCTTCTTATTAACGATGAAACACAGATATTGCATCGGAATTAAATACAAAAGGCACAATGCCGACTTACGTACAAGAAGACTGGCTCTTCTTACTGTCTATGTTTTGAAACATTCCTGTGACGCCAGTTACAGATTCCGATGCTTCACTTCAGGTTTACTGTATCCCTTGGACCTTCTTATTGACGATGAAACACAGAAATTGCATCGGAATCTAATTGAAAAGGCACAATGCCGACCTAAGTACAAGAAGTCTGACTCTCCTTACTGACTATGTATTGAACCATTCCTGTGACACTAGTTATAGACTCCGATGCTTCACCTTAGGTTTCCTGTATCCCTCTGACCTTCTTATTGACGATAAAACACAGAAACTGCATCGGAATTAAATAGAAAAGGCACAATGCCGACTTAGGTAAAAGACGACGGACTCTTGTTCCTGACTATGTTTTGAACCATTCCTGTGACACTAGTTATAGATTCCGTTGCTTCACTTCTGGTTTACTGTATCCCTTGGACCTTCTTATTGACGATGAAACGCAGAAATTGCATCGGAATTAAATACTAAAGGCACAATGCCGATGTAAGTACATGAAGACTGACTCTTCTTACTGACTATGTTTTGAACCATTCCTGTGACACTAGTTATAGATTCCGATGGTTCACTCCAGGTTTACTGTATCCCTTGGACCTTCCTATTGACGATGAAACACAGAAATTACATCGGAATTAAATAGAAAAGGCACAATGCCGACTTAAGTACAAGAAGACTCACTCTTCTCACTGACTATGTTTTGTACCATTCCTGTGACACTAGCTATGGATTCCAATGCTTCACTTCAGGTTTACTGTATCCCTTGGACCTTCTTATTGACGATGAAACACAGAAATTGAATCGGAATGAAATACAAAAAGCACAATGACGACTTAAGTACAAGAAGACCGACTCTTCATACTGACTATGTTTGAACCATTCCTGTGACACTAGTTATAGATTACTTTGTTTCACTTCAGGTTTACTGTATCCCTTGGACCTTCTTATTGACGATGAAACACAGCAATTGCATCGGAAATAAATATAAAAGGCAAAATGCCGACTTAAGTACTAGAAGACCGACTCTTCTTACAGTCTATGTTTTGAACCATTCCTGTGACGCCAGTTATAGATTCCGATGCTTAACTTCAGGTTTACTGTTGCCCTTGGACCTTATTACTGACGATGAAACACAGAAATTGCATCGGAATTAAATACAAAAAGCACAATGAAGACTTAAATACACGAAGACGGACCCTTCTTACTGTCTATGTTTTGAACCATTCCTGTGACAAAACATCTAGATTCCGATGCTTCATTTCTAGTTTACTGTATCTCTCTGACCATCTTATTGACGATGAAACACAGAAATTGAATCGGAATTAAATACAAAAGGCACAATGCCGACTTAAATACAAGAAGACTGACTCATCTTACTGACTATGTTTTGAACCATTCCTGTGACACTAGTTATAGATTGCGATGCTTCACTTCAGCTTTACTGTATCCCTTGGACCTTCTTATTGACGATGAAACACAGCAATTGCATCGGAAATAAATATAAAAGGCAAAATGCAGACTTAAGTACTACAAGACTGACTCTTCTTACAGTCTATGCTTTGAACCATTCCTGTGACGAAAGTTATAGATTCCGATGCTTAACTTCAGGTTTACTGTATCCCTTGGACCTTCTTATTGACGACGAAACACAGAACTTGCATCGGAATTAAATAGAAAAGGTGCAATGCCGACTTATGTACAAGAAGACTGACTCTTCTTACTGACTATATCTTGATCCATTCCTGTGACACTAGTTATAGATTCCGATGCTTCACTTCAGGTTTACTGTATCCCTTGGACTTTCTTATTGACGATGAAACACAGTAATTGCATCGGAATTAAATAGAAAAGGCACAATGCCGACTTAAGTACAAGAAGTCTGACTGTTCTAACTGACTATTATTTGAACCATTCCTGTGTGACTAGTTGTGGATTCCGATGCTTCACTTCATGTTTACAGCATCCCTCTGACCTTCTTATTAACGATGAAACACAGATATTGCATCGGAATTAAATACAAAGGGCACAATGCCGACTTAAGTACTAGAAGACTGGCTCTTCTTACTGTCTATGTTTTGAAACATTCCTGTGTCGTTAGTTACAGATTCCGATGCTTCACTTCAGGTTTACTGTATCCCTTGGACCTTCATATTGACGATGAAACACAGAAATTGCATCGGAATGTAATTGAAAAGGCACAATGCCGACCTAAGTACAAGAAGTCTGACTCTCCTTACTGACTATGTATTGAACCATTCCTGTGACACTAGTTATAGATTCCGATGCTTCACTTCATGTTTACTGTATCCGTTGGACCTTCTTATTGACGATGAAGCACAGAAATTGCATCGGAATTAAATACAAAAGGCATAATGCCGACTTAAGTACAAGAATACTGACTCTTCTTACTGACTATGTTTTGAGTCATTCCTGTGACACTAGTTGAAGATTCCGATGCTTCACTTCAGGTTTACTGTATCCCTTGGACATTTTTATTGACGATGAAACACAGAAATGGCAACGGAATTAAATACAAAAGGCACAATGCCGACTTACGTACAAGAAGACTGACTCTTCTTACTGACTACGTTTTGAACCGTTCCTGTGACACTAGTTATAGATTCCGATGCTTCACTTCAGGTTTACTGTATCCCTTGGACCTTCTTATTGACGATGAAACGCAGCAATTGCATCGGAATTAAATACAAAAGGCACAATGCCGATGTAAGTACATGAAGACTGACTCTTCTTACTGACTATGTTTTGAACCATTCCTGCGACACTAGTTACAAATTCCGATGCTTCACTCCAGGTTTACTGTATCCCTTGGACCTTCTTATTGACGATGAAACACAGTAATTGCATCGGAATTAAATAGAAAAGGCACAATGCCGACTTAGGTACAAGAAGTCTGACTGTTCTAACTGACTATTATTTGAACCATTCCTGTGTGACTAGTTGTGGATTCCGATGCTTCACTTCATGTTTACAGCATCCCTCTGACCTTCGTATTAACGATGAAACACAGATATTGCATCGGAATTAAATACAACAGGCACAATGCCGACTTAAGTACTAGAAGACTGGCTCTTCTTACTGACTATGTTTTGAAACATTCCTGTGACGTTAGTTACAGATTCCGATGCTTCACTTCAGGTTTACTGTATCCCTTGGACCTTCTTATTGACGATGAAACACAGAAATTGCATCGGAATCTAATTGAAAAGGCACAATGCTGACCTAAGTACTAGAAGTCTGACTCACCTTACTGACTATGTATTGAACCATTCCTGTGACACTAGTTATAGACTCCGATGCTTCACCTCAGGTTTCCTGTATCCCTCTGACCTTCTTATTGACGATAAAACACAGAAATTGAACGGAATTAAATAGAAAAGGCACAATGCCGACTTAGGTAAAAGACGACTGACTCTTGTTCCTGACTATGTTTTGAACCATTCCTGTGACACTAGTTATAGATTCCGTTGCTTCACTTCAGGTTTACTGTATCCCTTGGACCTTCTTATTGACGATGAAACGCAGAAATTGCATCGGAATTAAATACAAAAGGCACAATGCCGATGTAAGTACATGAAGGCTGACTCTTCTTACTGACTATGTTTCGAACCACTCCTGTGACACTAGTTATAGATTCCGAAGCTTCACTCCAGGTTTACTGCATCCCATGGACCTTCGTATTGACGATGAAACACAGAAATTACATCGGAATTAAATAGAAAAGCACAATGAAGACTTAAATACACGAAGACGGACCCTTCTTACTGTCTATGTTTTGAACCATTCCTGTGACAAAAGTTCTAGATTACGATGCTTCATTTCTAGTTTACTGTTTCCCTCTGACCATCTTATTGACGATGAAACACAGAAATTCAATGGGAATTAAATACAAAAGGCACAATGCCGACTTAAATACAAGAAGACTGACTCATCTTACTGACTATGTTTGAACCATTCCTGTGACACAAGTTATAGATTCCGATGCTTCACTTCAGCTTTACTGTATCCCTTGGGCCTTCTTATTGACGATGAAACACAGCAATTGCATCGGAAATAAATATAAAAGGCAAAATGCCGACTTAAGTACTAGAAGACTGACTCTTCTTACAGTCTATGCTTTGAACCATTCCTGTGACGCCAGTTATAGATTCCGATGCTTAACTTCAGTTTTACTGTATCCCCTGGACCTTCTTATTGACGACGAAACACAGAAATTGCATCGGAATTAAATAGAAAAGGTGCAATGCCGACTTATGTACAAGAAGACTGACTCTTCTTACTGACTATATCTTGATCCATTCCTGTGACACTAGTTATAGATTCCGATGCTTCACTTCAGGTTTACTGTATCCCTTGGACCTTCTTATTGACGATGAAACACAGTAATTGCATCGGAATTAAATAGAAAAGGCACAATGCCTACTTAGGTACAAGAAGTCTGACTGTTCTAACTGACTATTATTTGAACCATTCCTGTGTGACTAGTTGTGGATTCCGATGCTTCACTTCATGTTTACAGCATCCCTCTGACCTTCTTATTAACGATGAAACACAGATATTGCATCGGAATTAATTACAAAAGGCACAATGCCGACTTAAGTACTAGAAGACTGACTCTTCTTACTGACTATGTTTAGAACCATAACTGTGACACAAGTTATAGATTCAGATGCTTCACTTCTGGTTTACTGTATCCCTCGGACCTTCGTATTGACGATAAAACACAGAAATTGCATCGGAATTAAATACAAAAAGGCACAATGCCGACTTACGTACAAGAAGACTGGCTCTTCTAACTGTCTATGTTTTGAAACATTCCTGTGACGTTAGTTACAGATTCCGATGCTTCACTTCATGTTTACTGTATCCCTTGGACCTTCTTATTGACGACGAAACACAGAAATTGCATCAGAATTAAATAGAAAAGGCGGAATGCCGACTTATGTACAAGAAGACTGACTCTTCTTACTGACTATATCTTGATCCATTCCTGTGACACTAGTTATAGATTCCGATGCTTCACTTCATGTTTACAGCATCCCTCTGACCTTCTTATTAACGATGAAACACAGATATTGCATCGGAATTAAATACAAAAGGCACAATGCCGACTTAAGTACTAGAAGACTGACTCTCCTTACTGACTATGTTTTGAACCATACCTGTGACACAAGTTATAGATTCAGATGCTTCACTTCTGGTTTACTGTATCCCTCGGACCTTCGTATTGACGATGAAACACAGAAATTGAATCGGAATTAAATACAAAAGGCACAATGCCGACTTACGTACAAGAAGACTGGCTCTTCTTACTGTCTATGTTTTGAAACATTCCTGTGACGTTAGTTACAGATTCCGATGCTTCACTTCAGGTTTACTGTATCCCTTGGACCTTCTTATTGACGATGAAACACAGAAATTGCATCGGAATCTAATTGAAAAGGCACAATGCCGACCTAAGTACAAGAAGTCTGACTCTCCTTACTGACTATGTATTGAACCATTCCTGTGACACTAGTTATAGACTCCGATGCTTCACCTCAGGTCTCCTGTATCCCTCTGACCATCTTATTGACGATGAAAAACAGAAATTGAATCGGAATTAATTACAAAAGGCACAATGCCGACTTAAATACAAGAAGACTGACTCATCTTACTGACTATGTTTTGAACCATTCCTGTGACACTAGTTATAGATTCCTATGCTTCACTTCAGCTTTACTGTATCCCTTGGACCTTCTTATTGACGATGAAACACAGCAATTGCACCGGAAATAAATATAAAAGGCAAAATGCCGACTTAAGTACTAGAAGAGTGACTCTTCTTACAGTCTATGCTTTGAACCATTCCTGTGACGCCAGTTATAGATTCCGATGCTTAACTTCAGGTTTACTGTATCCCTTGGACCTTCTTATTGACGACGAAACACAGAAATTGCATCGGAATTAAATAGAAAAGGCGCAATGCCGACTTATGTACGAGAAGACTGACTCTTCTTATTGACTATATCTTGATCCATTCCTGTGACACTAGTTATAGATTCCGATGCTTCACTTCAGGTTTACTGTATCCCTAGGTCCTTTTTAGTGACGATGAAACACAGAAATTGCATCGGAACCAAACACAAAGGGCACCATGCCGACTTAAGTGCCACAAGACTGAATCTTCCTACTGGCTATGTCTTGAACGAATCCTGTGACATTAGTTATAGATTCCGATGCTTCACTTCAGGCTTACTGTATCCTTTGGACCTTCTTATTGGCGACGAAACACCAAAATTGCATCGGAATTAAATAGAAAAGGCACAATGCCGACTTAAGTACAAGAAAACTGACTCTTCCTACTGTCTATATTACGAACCATTCCTGTGACACTAGTTATAGATTCCGATGCTTCACCTCAGGTTCACTGTATCCCTCTGACCTTCTTATTGACGATGAAACACAGAAATTGCATCGGAATGAAACATAAAAGGCACAATGCCGTCTTAAGTACAAGCAGACTGACTCTTCTTAGTGTCTATGTTTTGAACCATTCCTGTGACGTTAGTTACAGATTCCGATGCTTCACTTCAAATTTACTGTATCGCTTGGACCTTCTTATTGACGATGAAACACAGTAATTGCATCGGAATTAAATACAAAAGGCACAATGCTGACTTAAGTACAAGAAGACTGACTCTTCTTACTGATTATGTGTTGAACCATTCCTGTGACACTATTTATAGTTTCCGATGCTCCGCTTCAGGTTTACTGTATCCCTTGGACTTTCTTATTGACGATGAAACACAGAAATTGCATCGGAATTAAATACAAAAGGCACAATGCCGACTTAAGTACAAGAAGACTGACTCTTGTTACTGACTATTTTTTGAACCATTCCTGTGACACTAGTTATAGATGCCGATGCTTCACTTCAGGTTTACTGTATCCCTCTGACCTTCGTATTGACGATGAGACACAGAAACCGCAGCGGAAATAAATAGAAAAGGCACAATGCCGACATACGTACAAGACGACTGACTCTTCATACTGACTATATCTTGATCCATTCCTGTGAAACTAGTTATAGATTCCGATGCTTCACATCAGGTTTACTGTATCCCTCTGACCTTCTTATTGTCGATGAAACACAGAGATTGCATCGGAATTAAATACAAAATTCACAATGCCGACTTAAGTACAGGAAGACTGACTCTTCTTACTGTCTATGTTTTGAACCATTTCTGTGACACTAGTTACAGATTCCGATTCTTCACTTCAGGGTCACTGTTCCCTCTGACCTTCTTATTGACGATAAAACACAGAAATTGCATCGGAATTAAATACAAAAATCACAATACCGACTTAAGTACAAGAAGACTGACTCTTGTTACTGTCTATGTTTTGAACTATTCCTGTGACACTAGTTATAGATTCCGATGCTTCACTTCAGGTTTGCTGTATCCCTTGTACCTTCTTATTGACGATGAAACCCACAAATTGCCACGGAATTAAATACAAAAGGCACAATGCCGACTTAAGTACAACAAGACTGACTCTTCCTACTGTCTATGTTTGAACCATTCCATTGATACTAGTTATAGATTCCGATGCTTCACTTCAGGTTTACTGTTTCCCTTGGAACTTCTTATTGACGATGAAATAATGAAATTGCATCGCATTTAATTAGAAAAGGCACAATGCCGACATAAGTACAAGAAGGCTGACTCTTCTTACTGTCTATGTTTTGAACCATTCCTGTGACACTGGTTATAGATTATGATGCTTCACTCCAGGTTTACTGTATCCCTTGGACCTTCTTATTGACGATGAAACACAGAAATTGCATCGGAATTAAATACAAAAGGCACAATGCGGACTTAAGGACAAGAAGACTGACTCTTCTTACTGCCTATGCTTTCAACCATTCCTGTGACACTAGTTATAGATTCCGAAGCTTCACTTCAGGTTTACTGTATCCCTCTGACCTTCTTATTGACGATGAAACACAGAAATTGCATCGGAATTAAATAGAAAAGGCACAATGCCGACTTAAGTGCGAGAAGACTGACTCTTCTTACTCTCTATGTTTTGAACCATTCCTGTGACACTAGTTTAAGATTCCGATGCTTCACTTCAGGTTTACTGTATCCCTCTGACCTTCTTATTGACGATGAAACACAGAAATTGCATCGGACTTAAATACAAAAAGCACAATGCCGACATAAGTACAAGGAGACTGACTCTTTATACTGACTTTGTTTTGAACCA